>NC_142928.1:24524074-24536574 GCF_046866305.1 Octopus bimaculoides
TGATTTGCAACCTTCGTCCGTCGTCTCACGAGGATCTTCCTCTCCCTTGGAATCTTTTTCCTATTTTCTTTGGCTTTGTGCTCTGGGACATATTTCTGGCATATGGCTTGCATAACAGACATGAAATATTCTAGTTTCTTGCCAATGTCTGGTGTGGAGAGACATTTCGGCCAGTCCTGTCTGAGGATCTCTTTTTGAATCGATTTCCAGTCTGCTTTGTAGAAGTTTCGATTGGAGAGATTTCGGGTGCTTCTTTATGCTGTATGTCTCTGGCTACTTTCGGCCCAAACATAGACAGCTCTATTATGTTGTGATCTGAGACTGATGTCGGCGTCACTTTCACATCATGAACGATGTCCATGTTGTTCGTGAAGCAGAGATCCAAAATGCTATTCGCCCTAGTTGGTCTGAGTACAATTTGCTCCATCAATAGGGTATTGGTGAGGTTGAGCAGGGACGCCACCTGTGCTTGTTCGCAATGAGTCATTCCTGAGAGCATGAGGCCTTCGGGCCCTTTGACGTTGGGGAAGTTGAAATCACCCATAAGAAATACGTTCACGTGGTGTTCCAGTTTCAGAACTTCTTTAATCCTTGTGAGGCAATCTTCAAACCTGCCTATGTGTTTTGGGGCATCCGGTGAGCAATATGTATTGCATATGACTGTATTGTGCTTACTTTAGTATACAATTAGAGTATCACATATGAATATAAGTACGACAGTAAGACCTGGGGTATGATGTCATCATGGATGTATGCAGCAACTCTATCATGGCTCCTTTCCCTTCTGTCTGTTCGCAGTATGGCATATTTTGGTACGTGTATTTCTGCATCCTCTATATCAGGGCTGAGGTGAGTTTCCACGAGTATTATGCATAGGGCTTCATTGCATGCAGCAAGGTCTCTTAGGAAAGAAATCTTGCTTTTATTATGATGCAACAGGCCCCCAATATTTAGTAAAAATATTGGCGTTAGGGGAAGCCATCCAGTGGCTGTTGACTGTAGTGGTCTTGCGAAGTGGCGGGCAAGGTTCCTTGTTTGCGCTTGGTGTAGCCAGGTCAGCTGCTGCACAATCTTTTGTGCCATGCACAAAAAAGGCTCTTGCTCAGCTGCTGCCTTGCGCATGACCTCTGAGGAGCGCACTTCTTTTGTATATTTTTTGTTTGGAGACAGTTGTCTTTCGTCAGGGAAGTTTTTCTCCTTAAGGCCCCTGTAGTTTTGGTGGGGCATCGGGTGATTAAACCGGCAGTTTTTACCATTTTCCCCATGCCAGCATTTGCATTGCAGGTAAAATCTGCAGGTCCTTGAGTGCCATCCAAATTTCTTCTCTGTGGTTTTGGATTGCATTGGAACTTCCATGGGGTTTTCTGTTTTTTTGTTTGGTGGGTTAGAGTTTCGGTTTTATATTTTCCTTTTTCTTCCTCTCCTTCTTTATGTTTGTGTTCGTGTTCTGTCCTTCCTTTTCTTGTGGTGGGAATTTCTTTCCTCTGGTTGTCGAATGGGGTCAGGGCTCTGTTCCTTTGTAGGACCACTGGCACAGAAGGGATTCTGGTTGCTGCTTCCTTGGCTCCCCTATCCTTTTCTGCCTGGTCGTTCACAGGGGTGGGGGATCCATTCTTTTGAGGAACCACTGGATCAAAGAGACTTCTGGGTTTTGTTTCCTTATCTTTTTGTCTATATTTATCAGCCTTGCCAGAATAGTTTTCCATGATGACATCCAGGGTGTCAATGTGTGGTCTGATAAGCATATAGGATCGGATGAATTCATTTTTCTTCCGCTCTATCTGATCAATGGTTCTACAACGCCATTGTTTTTCTGTGCAGCAGTGATGATGTTGCTTGGCGGATCGCCGCTAGCAATCATCCATGCTCGCAACAGAAGATTCAATTCTTTCTTCTCCCACTTTGGTGCCATCTTCGTTTTCTAAGCCCAGAGGGGTGTAGAAGAGAGAGGGGACGTGAGAGATAGAGGGAGGTAGAAAAGAAGAAACACAGAGAGGGAATAGGGAAAGAGAGAGGGAGATATGAACGAAAGAGAGGGTGTAATATGAAGGAAAGAGAGGAAGTGTGGATGTTAGCGAGACAGAGGGTGGTAGAGGAGGGGAGAGAAAGAGAGACAGAGTGAAGGAGAGGAGGGGAAGAGAAAGTGACAGAGGGAGAGGATGGGAAGAGAAAGGGAGACAGAGTGAGGGAGAGACGGGAAAGGATGAAGGATGTGAGGGAAAAGGAAGTACAATTTATCATCACGTGGTTTTTTCGACGATAACTCTAGCTTGCGCCACTGATTTTAATGCGCTATCTTAAACTTTTAGTGTAATATATTGCGTTTTTTAAACGATATATTATAGTAGACCGTTATGAAATAACCAGTACTATCTTTTTGTCAGTTTTAGCAGATTTTTTTTCGTCGATTTAGGCAATCCCTCTTGGTTGTTTCAGGAGAACGAAAGAGCACGTCTTTCCTCAACGAAACCGGGAGTATATATATATATATATATACACATACATACACTTATATATATACACATACACACATACATACATACATACATACATACATACATACATACATATATAATATATATATATATATATATATATATATATATATATATATATATATATATATATATATATATATATATACATATATATATTTATCTGGAGAATGGAGCAACAAATACAAGAAGAAGCAATTCTGTTGGGCTAGTTAGCCGATGTTTTATTATGTGGAAGTTATGTAATGAGTCATTGTGGAGGTTGAGGTTATATATGTATATATATATCAGAGGTGAACACAAATTTATATTAATGTTCCTACGACCGTTTCACCATCTGGTTGTTTGGAGCCCTGCGATAAATGTTCCAAATCCATATATAAATACTCAACCACAGCGGATCCTCAATGAACACTTTATAGTATCAAGCTACAATTAAGGCTGAGACATAGCGATGCTGATAATAAGTTGTCAGAACTCAAAATTTATAAACTTTAGAATAAAGCGTCAAGCTTTATTAACAAAGGCATAATTAACAAATGCTACAAGAACGGAAGTCATGTATTCAATTTCATTACCTTACAGCTGTTTCTGTTATGAGGAACAGTGACTTAGAGCTAAATGTCAGTGTAACATTCTATTGCTTCCACGGAGGCATTAAAATGGCTACGATACTACAGTACTCATCACTCTACAGGGAGCTACAAATCTCCAGTTTTAGTTGTCGCTTAACCTAGCGTATGTGCTAACCAAGTAGACCTATGATTAAATGCGCTCCGGCTATGATTGTTGCCTTTCGTTCGTTGACATATTGTCGAATATTTTGTATCTTGGAATACATTTATTTTTATTTCTTATGGTTTTGTCAGAGGGGGAATAACACTGTACATGACATTTTTCTGTGCTTCAAGTACTTGTAAAAGAAAGGAGAGATGATATCCTCGGGCCGAAGAGAGCTGGAATGAATGCTTAAATATGTTAAAAATCACCCTTGGATCAAATAGTAATTTTAGACAAGGTAATGCATTAAAGTCGTCATCCCGAAAACAAAAACGATCATCGACGGACCTCTGCAGCTACCGGCTACAAAATCATACTCATATAAGACTTCGGTCGACCCGATAAATTAATATTGGCGCAAAATCCCCAAATTTAGTTGAGTTCAGGAACTGTACCCGGAAAGTTTTGAAGATGTGTATTTTTACCGTCAGTTTTCATCGAAAGGCAAAAACAAAGGGTGAAGACATTCTCTCCCCCACTTCACCCATCGAATGAATAATCCAGACAGAAATGATGTTTGATTCAAGAATCTGGTTTCCAAAGAAAAGTTCTTGCTCAAAGAAATTACATATTCGTACAAAAAGGACGACACAGAATTAATGTTCTAATTAATGAACAATCGACAATTATGTATAAATATAGAAAATAAAAAACTGACTTTATAAATTCTCAGGATTGCAAATTTAAATTAGTAATTAAATATAATTATTAATCAACATACACTTAATATGGTTTCACTCCTTTTCTCTTTAACAATTAAAACTAAAATAAATTAATTTTGTTTTATTTTTCCGAAATTCACTCGAAGACAATGTTCATTTATTTATTCTATTCTTCTATGTTTTGTTTTAGTTCTGTTTTTTAATCATATTTTCGTTCTTTTGTTTCTTACTTGAGCATCTGTGTCGCGTACATGCATTTGAATGTATGTTTACATGTATATGACATTGTGCTTGTCTGTAGGTGACTCTACGTTGTCGATACGTGTGACGGTGTGGGAACTAGCTTCATAATTAAGAAAATGTAAATAGATGATTGAATAAATAAAGCAAACAGGAAAATAATTTTATTTCAATAAATTGAAATATTAATTGAATTGATTATTTGACGGCAATCTTCAATCTATATAGTGAGCGAACCAATTAACGACTAGTTAGACACAATTAAATCTAACTAATTTCTTCGCTATGTAACAAATCATTTGTCAAGTACAAAAGTACCAGTTTTTTGTTTTGGTATTTTTTTTTAAAAATTCTTTGTCGTGTGAACGCTGGTGCTGGATGTATAATGAGGTCAAACATAAAAGATGGTTGCTTGATAAATAGAGACAAAACTGGTTATATTAAATTCAGTAAGGGTAAATATATTTAAATATAATTTCGCCAAATCTTTTACGAGTATGTAAACATACTTAGTTTTATTCGCGAGATTTAGTGGACATTTACGTACTCCAAATTAAATAGAGTACATTGTTGTTGTTGGCACTCCGTCGCTTACGACGTCGAGGGTTCCAGTTGATCCGATCAACGGAACAGCCTGCTCGTGAAATTAACGTGCAAGTGGCTGAGCACTCCACAGACACGTGTACCCTTAACGTAGTTCTCGGGGATATTCAGCGTGACACAGTGTGACAAAGCAGACCCTTTGAATTACAGGCACAACAGAAACAGGAAATAAGAGTGAGAGAAAGTTGTGGTGAAAGAGTACAGCAGGGTTTGCCACCATCCCCTGCCAGAGCCTCGTGGAGCTTTGGGTGTTTTCGCTCAATAAACACTCACAACGCCCGGTCTGGGAAACAAAACCGCAATTCTATGACCACGAATCCGCTGCCCTAACCACTGGGCCATTGCGCCTCCACAAATAGAGTACATAATCAAGATCTTGACTTCAAGTCTACATGTTTACAGGACATGGCTAAATTAGAAGGTGGTTAACAAACTTGGTGAACCACCAAATTGTTGGAGCATTAATGTAAACTTTGATTCCATATAAGGTACATGGAAAAGTAACCATAATAGAACATATTTCAATAAAAACTATTGAAACATTAAGCAGTGTCAGAGTGCTACCAAAACGTATAGTGATTGTACCTATATACAAGTATGAGCACTGAGCTAGTTTTAAAATAATTTGGATACGGACAAAGAACAGCAGAGAACAGCATAGAAATAGCCCGGTACAAAATCTATTTGGCTGTCTACTCTCTCCAAATACGCGTCCATCGCTACGACACACACATATATCGGGCTATGCTACTCAGTGAATAATTCTAATAGACCTTCGTTTTCTTTCTTCCGTAGTTTCTGGAGCCCATTCAGTCTAATGATGTCAAAAGGATTAAAGAAAGAGACTTGAATAGAAAGTTTACAAGTTGAAAGAAATACGATACACAAGCATATTATCTTCATGAGTATATAAATAAACGTATATATATATATGTATGGATATATACATATGTATTAAATGCACACGCACACACACACAAACACACTCACACATATATGTATACATATATATATATATATATTATTTATATTATTATATGCATATGTATATATGTATAAACGTATATGTGCATGCGCGCATAAAGCTATATATATATATATATATATATATATATATATATATATATATATATATATATATATATATATATATATATATAGGGGTATTAGCACACGCACACACAAACGCTCGCGCGCACGTATGTACGTATGTATGCATGTATGTTTGTATGAAATGATTCGTTTTTAACAGTTTAACGAGTACCAAAGATATAATACCATGTGAATATGGAACAGTCTTTGACTCTTTCTATCAGAGTGGTTTTTAACCCAAGATTTACACACCATTATTTAGAGCTTTTCTACTTTGAGTTCAAATGTCAAAATAGAATCATTTTACGTCATCTCAAAGTTTCTGAATTCATATAACGGCAACAACACACACACTTACATCCATCCATCCATCCATCCATCCATCCATCCATCCCTCCATCCATCCATCCATCCATACATCCATACATACATACATACATATGTTGCTCAGTTAAAGCTACAGCTTTACATCTGCTCAAACTTACCTCACTTCAGTATTTCCCATAGATAACAGCTAAAGAGCTAGAAATGCTGCTCCCAGAAACCGATAGGGGGCAGCACTGGGCCAATATGATGTTTTTACACTTTTTTTTTTACCATAAAAGAGAAGTTTTTCTTCACAGTAAATGCAATGAATTTCCCCTTGGAAGTCTGAATATGTCACAAACATATTTTAACTAGCCTAAATTTTCCTTATGACTAACTATTGCTAGGCGCTGATGCTACTTATATATATCAAAGAGAGAGGGAGAGAGGGAGAGAGAGAGAGAGAGAGAGAGAGAGAGAGAGAGAGAGAGAGAAAGAGAAAGAGATATCAACGGATTGAATGCCATGCATCCTCTTCCAAGTAAGTTTTATCTTAATAATTCTGATGCGTACACTATACGATCTTTTTACTCTTTCGTTTTTCTCTCTTTCTCTCTCCCACTATTCTATCCTATTACTCTCTCTCTCTCTCTCTCTCTCTCTCTCTCTCTCTCTCTCTCTCTCTCTCCCTTACTCCTCCTTCCTTGCTCACGTGCCCCCCCACATGACCATCGGCTATCTTTCTTTCTTCTAACTTTTTCTTCTTTCTTTCTCTCCGTTGTAGCTGGAACAATGAAAACGTGTTCTTGTCTGTCTCCTGTCCAAGCTTGATTTACGCGATCGCCACCACAACCTCGTTTAGGCTTAGCAGCCCTTCCTGTTTGTTTTTATTGTCCTGTTTCTTTTATCAATTTTGACCCTCTGCAAAATCCCAAATTTAATTTAATTTGCTTTGCGGGAGCAATTCTTTTATCGAAAGCGTATATTGTAGTTAAATGCTCGAAATACGAGAGTAGAAAAGCAGCCAACAACTGAGGAAGGGTCGTTCTTTATGCTGTTTGTCTTGTTTTCCATTTGTGTCTTTCGTTGTTCGAAAAAATAGTTAATATTCCATGTAATCGTACTTCGAATCATTTTTTTTTTGTGTACAAGTTTCGTGACATCCTGTGCACACATATGCATATTTATATATATATATATATATATATATATATATATATATATATATATATATATATATAGAGAGAGAGAGAGAGAGAGAGAGAGAGAGAGAGACCTATAGATGTAAGTATGTACATATACGTATGTATATATGCATATATATATACATATTATTTATATTATATATATATATGTATGTATATATATGTAAATATATATATATATATATATATATATATATATATATATATATATATATATATATATATATATATATATATATATGCGAAATACAAAAGGCATCAGAATTTCGATTCAATCATTTTGACTATTCCTAGATCTTTTCTTTAACTTCTTCTTCCACGTTATGTGCGTGCGTGCATGTGTGTGTATGTGTGTGTGTGGGGGGGGGGCATGAAAGTTTGACAGTCTACGTAATTTCCCATAGGACCGAGGTGATTTTAAATAATTACGTTAAATCGATGCGCCAAGGGTTGAGTAATATCAGTATCTAATATTGAAATTCAGGATATAATATTAAAAAAGAAATGAAAAATAATAATTTTTTTTACTCGTTCTATTCTAAATTTCAGTTTATACATATTTTTTCATTAAATTTTAATTTAAAACTATGTACAGTCGATACCATGATATTGGTTTTCTTATTCTTCACTACAATTTCTGTCTAAGAGTTTTACAGTTTTTATAAATTTTAATTATAATTATTTTATATGTGAGCTGGCAGAACCGTTGGTACGACAGGCGAAATGATAAGCAGTATTTCGTCTGTCTTTACGTTCTGAGTTCCATATTCCTATGAGGTCGATTTTGCTTTTCATCCTTTCGGGGTCGATAAATTAAGTACCAGTTGCGTACTGGGTCGATCTAATCGACTGGCCCCTCCACTAAAATGTCGGGCCTTGTGCCTAGAATAGAAAAGAATAAAGGCGGTGAGCTGGCAGAATCATTAGCATGCCGGGCGAAATGCTAAGCGATATATCGTCTGTCTTTACGTTCTGAGTTCAAATTCTACCGAGGTCGACATTGCCTTTCATCTTTTCGGGGTCGATAAATTAAGTACTAGTTACGTACTGGGTCAATTTAATCGACTGGCTCCCTCCCGCAAAATTTAGGGTCTTGTACCTGGAGTAGAAAAGGATATTATTTTATATGGTTATATGATTAATATGCTCGGTTTGCAATCGCATCGTTTCGGGTTCAAATCCACCGCGTGGCATCTTGGGCAAGTATTTTCTATAAAAGCTCTGAATCGATTGATACCTCGTGAGTGAATTTTGTAGACGGCCCGGCGTGCTAATGATTCTGCCAGCTCACCACTTTTGCCAGACAGGCGTTCATATTCTTATTAGAGTCATTCATATTATGTTCTACCCTATCCGTATAGTTATTGCCACCAGTCATGTTATTACTATATGACATTACATTAGGTTTATTATTTGTGCTTACTGGGTTCCTTTCACTGAATTCTTTAATTTTCCTAAAATCATGTGCTACAATAGTTTGGGCTAAGTTCATACTTGTCGAAAAGGCAAATCTAGTCATGTGACAATTGAAAATCTAACTCTACTTACTAGATGATGGAAAGTGCCTATCAGATACAGTGAAAAATATTGCAGGTATGTTTGTGGCTATCTATGACCAGGAAACTGCGTTATGCCATAATATATGTCTAGATCTAGCTTTTCTTTTAGGGAATCGGGTCACTCTTTTTGTTCATAATCTCATTTTTTTTCATTTTTGCCTGTATCGTCTTCTTAACAGAACTATTACTTCGTTTATTATGGGATTTATTTAAAATTATATCGTTATCCACTATGCGACTATTCTTATTGCTGTGATTTTCGGCATAATGACTGGAAATCTCACTATCCTTGTCAAGGTTCCTTGTTTTACGTTCATTTTTTTATTACCTATATTTATTTGATTCACAGCATAAACCATACTCGTATATTCTCTGATTTATTTTTAGGGATATATATAACTTAGATATGTTTCGACCAAAATTGGCCCACGCCAGGTCTAACTTAATAATAGCACCACCTGATAGGATTTGCTAATTGCTCTTTAAGTCAAGTTTTGTGGTGTCATGGCCAATTCAAATAGAGAGTTCTTGTTGAGTGAGTTGCATCCAAGTATAGGTAGTTTATTTAGTTTGCCGTCAAGAAATTTGAAATTTGTCCGGATTCCGTTTATGGGCGGTGCAATCATTTTCGCCTTTTATTTGTTTTGGGACAATGTTTTTAATAGAACAGGGCCTGTGTCTGAGAAAGAAATCGTGTTGCAGAGTATTTGTGTTGTGATCCTGAATTGTGTAGAGGACTATGGCACGTGGTCCTCTGTGTGTGTGTAAATGTATATACGTATGTATATGTGTGTGTGTGTGTGTGTGTTAAATAACTAGGCCAAGGCAGTTTGATATTCCTTGGGCATTTATAAATAGAAAGGTGGTCTAACAGCTGTTTCAGGAAAAAAGTTTTAAAAGCTTCAATAGAAGGAATTAGAAGAGTTCTATTTTTTTTTTTTTTTTAGAATTTATTCTGGAGACGGAGAGATATATAAGAAATTAGATATAATGCAGAAAGTATAAAAGGAAAATATGAAAATAAAAATGCATATTGTATGTTAAAGTTGCTATTCCGGATAAAGGAACAGCAACTTTAACATCTACGTCACCAATATTTAGACAATTACGTCATCAATATTTAGTTAGCCCTTTAAATTCTTGGTGAGGGCACCGTGTGTCTGATTAAACATGTATGTGTTAATACTTGTAGTTTTTTTATTGTCTTTTAAACGGTTTAATTAGCTTTAAACACAGCAAGGTTTATAATATTAGTTTATTACAAGTACTTTTATTAGTTCTTATTTAATGAAATTTAAGTTTATATTAGTCTGGTTATTTAATATTATAACTTGTAGTGGTGATATATTAATGAGTATGTAGCGTTTTATTATTAACTTTTGAATGATGAAATAATGTATTTCATTCATAAAAATATTAGTTAAATTAGTTAAATTTCAATCGTGTTTTGTTTTGGAAAAATTTTTATAAGGCTTGAACTTTCATTATAGTATCATCTATGGAAGACCGGTGGGATTATTATTTATATTGACTTAAAGATTGGTCGCAATTTAGCATATAATTATTTAATTATTGCTGTTTACTATTAATACCGATACAATGTACATTGGTTTATATCTCTCTTTTAATCCTGCCTATATATTGATTGATTGATTGATATAATGTGGTTATTAAGCTTTTACTTTTATATTACACAACGGAAGACGGTAGGGATTATAATTTTTGTATGACTTAATTGAGTTGAGGCTGTTTAGTTACGGATTTAAGAGGATTTGTAATTTACTTATGGAATTTATTTATCGATACGGTTGTACATTCGATAAATCTGTTTGAAAGTTGTTCTTTCTTTGGTTTGTTTGTTCCCAAACAACACTTATTTTGGTGCTGTTGACATCACCGTATTAAATGGTACTACCTAGGTGTCGAAACCATAATGATATCCGTGGGGAAGCTGATGATGGAGGTATGTTGGATTGTTGGTATGGCTGTTTTTGTATATGTAAAATAGTATTATTGGATTGTTGCTATGGCTGTAGAACAACTCGCACATGCAAGTGCTACCAGTCGAGAACTCTGCATACCGGAAGCCAGCAAGTGTATGGGGTCATCAGGAGAGAATGCGCGCCGCTTCGGGGCCTACCTCTAAAAAACAAAACGGTGCGTATTATTACACATCCTTTTGATATATAAGACGTTTGATCAATAAGTATCCAGACTTGTCATAGTAACGAAGTTAAAGCACGCAGAGTGGAGCGCTTGACAAAGATTGTGCTCGAACTCTGCTGTACATGTACACTAAGTTTTAACGTTCTAGCTCACTTCTGTTGTTTACAGCAGTGCTAGGAAGGAAGTTGTGTAGCTTGTGATCGTCGCATTGACCATCACAGAGAAACTCTCATGATGATACTTGCTCAGACGCCTACGCAAAATTGTAGAAAGTGTATGGAGAGAAGTATATGAGCTGCATACGAGTGTACGAGTGGTTCAGACGTTTCCAAGATGGCCGAAAAAATGTCGATATGGACGAACGCTGTGGAAGACCTGCAACCAGCAGAACTGAGAAAAATATTGCGAATGTGCCAAGAAGATACTAGCAAACACATATAATTTCCACATCAGCAGTGTCGTAGACCGCTGCTGCCTAAAACGAAATCAAGGCAGCAGAGGTTTAATATCAATCCAAACTGCCTTTGAATATCGTATCATATCCCTTCGGCGATATCTTTTAACCACCAAGTGTCGAAGTGCATCCCAAACATGAGGCTGATAACATCATAAGACTTGGAAAGCATCTCCTTGAGCAGCATTCCTTGTCTGATAACCTTAAATACATGCCCAAAGAAGTTGCACAACTTTACCGCAATGTATCGTCAGATGAAAGGGTGAGCGTATGTGAGCAGAAGACCAGGCATGGATATGTTAGTAGAAAGCTCAGAGATGATAGTAACGTTGATCAGCAAAGCGGTCTATCATGGACCAACAACCGATTACTACCTCCCACTTTGAAGGGTATGTGTTTGCAATCCATGAACAGGAAATATCAACCACATACTAGATGTACAAAAGGGGCAGATGCAGAGAGAGCAGTAAAATGTGACAGCCTATGCAGACTTTGTGGAGTTAACACCGAAAATATCACCCACATCATAAGTATTGTCTGAAAATGTCATCACAGTATTATGAGAAATGATGTTGTAGCTAGGACACTGTATAATGAGATATGTCGGAAGGATAACACGAGGACATAGAAATAAGGACCCACAGTATGCTAGAACTTATAGTCACTCATAATAAAAAGGAGTACTGATAGAATGTCACAGTGAAAACCTTTATAAAATTTAAGCGCAACAGATCTGACATAATGATATGGAAGAGAATAGAAACTGTGTGCGGTTATGGAAATCAGCTGCCCAGCGGATAAAGCTAAAGAGCAGTGAAAACGAAAATGCCTACGCTGAACTACTAAGAAATTCTCAGTTACTCTATCCAGATTACAAGTCCAGGTTTATACTTGTAATTATGGAGGCACTAGGATATGTAACGCACTGCCTAAATGCC
>NC_142928.1:24541574-24549074 GCF_046866305.1 Octopus bimaculoides
CACTATTTTTTTTTTTTTTTAGCTCGGGTCAAACGCTTTAGTTTGACCGTTATTTCCCTATACTGGAAGACTACCATAAGTTGTTGTGCAGCCGGTACTATGATAGTCAATCACGTATGTGATTTATATATAAACAGTTAACTTCAATTACGTGTGTGATTTATGTATAAACAGCTAAAAAACGAAACACATTTCAGAGTAGTACGGATAATACTAGTAAGACGTTAAGTTATTTCCCTTGTATTTTTATTTACTTTTTTTACCTCCCTAAACTGGAAGATTACCATCATGTTTATTTTAAGCATACATTTACGGAGAGTTTCTTAGTAAATACTTATTCAAGACAGACATTCTACGGAGTTGCAATCTGGGGAGAAATATTGGGCAAAATATTTACTTCAAAACATGGCGTAAATGACAGGAAGTGGTGAGCTAAGTTGGAGGTTTACACAGTTACTCTAGTTCAATTGGTATGAAATGGCAGGTTAGAGATGGCGTCGTAATAGCGGTCGGAGAGAAAAGAAAGAAAGAAACGATGCGTCAATGAGTTTAGTAGCTGTAGCAAGTCGGCAAGTGGATCTTTGATGTCAATATTTATGATAATAAGCCTGGTAATTCACTGTATTCTATTATACTAATACGTCTCACACATACACACGCTCATGCTCACACGCCCACAAATACACACACATACACACACATATATGCGTATATAACACATGCAAGTGTATGATAAATGTAGTCATTTGATATGCGCGTGTGTGTGTGTGTGTGTGTGTGTGTGGATACATATGTACGTGTGAGTATACATATGTATATGAGTAATGATTGTTGAGTTTGTCTCTTACCAATTGATTCCTGCTTTAGGGTGTTTTTTTTTATTCTTATGCCCCTATAATGTAGCGGTTAATCGAAAGAGAAATCAGTAATATAAGAACTAAGCATAAAATTGCACTGGAGCCGATTTCTCCACTAAACATTGAAATGGTTGCATCTCAATCACTGAAACAAATAAAAGATGGCTGCGTGGTAAGAAGTTTGCTTGGTACCTGTCAATGTTCACTTTCGTGTCGCGCGATCACTGCCGTTTCCTGAGTCTCATAGAATCATGGGACAGTGAAAATTTGTCTTTCAAATTCTTTAAATAGTGATGTATATACTAAAATTTCCATAAAGCTACTTTCTATGAAAGATACTAACATACTTTTCCATTCCTCCCCATCACACACACACACACACTCACGTCTGCATGAAAAAGAGTCTTAACAAAAGAATACCTTATACTATAGGCACAAGGCCTGAGATTTTTTTCATCCCAGTTCTCATCTACCACTTATTTCATCGACCCCGAAAGGATGAAAGGCGAAATCGGCCTAGGTGGAATTTGAACTCAGAACGTAAAGATGAACGAAATACCACTAAGCATTGTCGTCCGGCCTGTCATGCTGTTAGTACCACATTGTACGTGTTTGCCAACACGGCAGTTACTGACACCGGTCCTTGAGGTCAAGTAACATTGATCTTAAAACAATCTTGCTTTCATTTATGAGAAATTCGAAGATACTGTCAAAGCCCTTCATAGTCTTGACCAGTGGTAACTGCTCTTCTCTAATTTCAATGCAGATTTTCTCCAGTTTTATGGACAAACTGCGATTTTTCTTTGCCTTGGTATGGATTCTACATTGCTGATATAACTCAGGTTAGAAGTGTTTTTGTTTAGCTTTTAATTTCGTGTGTATATATATATATATATATATATATATACAAAGTATGGGGGTTTAGTTCACAGGTGATTTAAACGATTAGGTACGCTAAGTAAGTGCTGTAATAGATTACCTAGGGCTCCAAGGTTATAGCCGAGACGGTAGTTATGGAGCCATTGCAGATTTCCGATGTAGCAGATATATATATATATATATTGTGCTGGCAAGAAAGTAATTTCGGTCATTTCAGTGTGAAATAAAGTTAATTTTTTTTCATACACAGAATGAACTTTAATCACTTATTTATCTTCTATTTTGTTCGATGACCTTTTCCCATCTTTCTGGCAACTTCATGATTCCGCACTTATAGAACTACTGGTCTTTATCAGCTTTTAGCTGAAGCAAGTACGATTTCAGGTCATCATCGTTATTGAAACTTTGCAATAAATGATATTCTGATGGTACAAGGTCAGGGCTATATGGTGGATGTGACATCACTTCCCAACCAGGCTCCAGTAATTTTTAATGAGTTAGCAAAGACGTGTGTGGTCTAGCGTTGTCATGGTGGAACACAATTCTTTTACGATTTGCCAATTCTATCCGTTTTTCTTTGATTGCTGCCTCCAGTTTCATTAGTTGTTGACAGCAAACATCTCAATTGGCCGTTTGGTTTCTTGGAAGTAGCTCAAAATACACAACACCTTTGTAATACCACCTAATTGACAACATTACCTTTTTTTGATGCAATTCTACTTTCGATGTGGTTTGTGCTGGTTCATTACACTTGGAATATGATCATTTTCGATTGGTTTTATTGTAAACAATCCATTTTTCATAACTGAGATGATTCGTTAAAAAAAAAGGTCGATTTCGTTGTGTTTGAGATGCATATCGCAAATATTGATTCGTTGTATTAAGTGAATCTCTTTCGATTTATGTGGAACCCAAATATCGAGCTTCTTAACGAGTCCAAGACATTTTAAGTGGTTGGTTTGTAATTGTTGTGTGTATGCATTTAACCTCACTACAATCTCTCATAAAGTTAAATGACAATTAGATTCGTTAATAGCTTTGATTCGGTCATCATCAACTTCAGTAAGTCGACCAAAACGCTGATCATCTTTGAGTGATGGATCTCCAGAAACGGAACTTTTAAAATCATTTTTGACATTACGTTCTGTTAAGCAATCAATACCATGAACTTTTTCATATCTCTTTGTGAGCCTCAGCAACTTTTTTTGCCTTCATGGAAATAAAAAAGCAAAAATATTGAGACAGTGTTCGTTTTTGCACTTCAGGTTAAAATTGACACTGAACTAACAGCTGTGAACAAAATTACGTGCAATTTGCTTCTAAAGTAAGCTAAAAGAAATGGCTATCAAATGTCTAAAGGAAAAGAATCATAACATTAACAAAAGTCATTGAAAAGATTCGTAACTTTATTTGCGAGAAACGAAATGACTTTCTTGCCAACCCAATATATATGTACGCACACACACACGCACACACAAACACACACACGCACACACGCACACACACACACATACACATACATACTCACATATATAGTTGAAATTTACAGAAGAAACATAAGACAAGGACAGATGTATGAACAGCAAACAGGTATATCAGTTTGACGGTCGGGAAAGTGAAAAGCATTTTACGTTTCGAGTCTACGCTCTTCAAGAGAAAGGAATAAGAGAAAATAAACAGAGAGGGAATAAAATAACTTGTGGATTTAGCGGTCAAGCATGGCCATTAGTTAGAGGAAAAAAAGGTTTGACAGGAGAGGTTGAGAGAAGGGGAGATATTAAAGTATTGGAGATCTCAAAATGAAGATGAGCACGCGTGTTTGTGTATGTGAGAATGTGTAAGTGTGTGTGTGTGTGGATAGGGGCTAGTGTCTTTGATGTGTGTAGTTTGTATGCTGGGAAGTGGTCAGTGCTAGTGTATGTGGAGTGAGTAGGGTGGTGTGATGTGGTGTGGTAGTGTGGTGGGTGGAGTTGGATGGAAGTGTGTGGACGGGGATAGTATATATATATATGTGTCTGTGTGTTGTGCATCTGTGTATGTTTGTGCGTGTATGTTGCGTATGTGCTTGTATAAAATGTGCGTGATTATGTCTCTGCGTTAATTTAAAGCAAAAATTCAAATCACTGAGATTTAATTGTCATGAAACCATTCCAGTTCTGTCTGCTAGACTATTTCTTCGTCAAATTCTGTTTGGCTTCTCGCATTTCTTCAAATACACCATCATATATGTATATGTATATGTGTGTATATATATATATATATATATATATATATATATATATATATATATATATATATATATATATATATATATATATATATATATATATATATATATATATATATATATATATATATATATGTATATATATGTATATATATATATATATATATATATATATATATATATATTACTATATATATATATATATATATATATATGTGTGTGTATGTCTGTATAAATGCACACAGTCACAGATCTATGCACACATACACGTACACACACTCATACATACTTATATAAGTACGTACTATGTACGTAAAGTTACGCAGATACATTTATATACATCATCATCGTCATCGCCGCCATCATCATCATTGTCGTCGTCATCATAATCATAATCATCATCATCATCATCATCATAATTACCGCTGTATCTATTGCATCAACTGGAGGAACCCGATTCTCAGCGTTGTCTGATACGTTTTTAAGCCATCATAAATTCACCGTGTCACCTTCATTCCGGGTGATATCTCTGAAGATTTTAGATTCCTGGGCACCTTCACTTTCCAGTCAGCTGACATATCCCGCTCATTTGTGTGTATTCTATTCAATATCAAGAATTATGTCCATGCTTCTTCTCTTTTCTCAGATAATCTGACTCTTATTCTGTGACGTAAATACCATAATAGGTCTCCTTTTTGTTTTGTGTCCCCGTAAGTAAAGACTCATATTATCCACTCATTGTGCGTTCCCTACATAACAAACACCAACGTGCCTAAGTTTATATATTAGTATTATGCAGCAAAATTCAATGCAAAGGACAATAAGTTTGTGAGCAATGTTTCCGTCTATGAAATTCGAGTGTTTTCGCCATTCAGCATAGTTATGGTTGCATTCAAAGAAAGAAAAAAATATTTCCAATATTGACAGAATGCTAAAGAGGAGACATATTCGCTAAATTTAAGGTTTCCTTTGTCTTCAATATCATATCCTTGCAATACACTTTTAACGTTTTATGTAAATAGACTCGCTTTTTAAACTGTAAATAGCTGGATATCACGAGCGCTTTATCTGATTATTTTGCCTAAAATATTTCAAATTTTGAAGGTTTGAACTTTTGGTATTTGATATTCTGATATTTTGATATTTTGATATTTGTCATTCGATATGTATATATATATATATATATATATATATATATATATATATATATATATATATATATATATATATATATATATATATATATATGGGAGAATGTACGAAAAAACAACAACAGACGAGGACAGGTGGTGTAAATAAGAAAAGGATGTATTAATATGTCGCTCGGGAATACGGAAAGTCTTTGAAGTTTCGAGCTACGCTCTTCAACAGAAAGAATACGGAGACAATGAGAAAAACACGGAGAAAAAAAATTGAATAGTGTTCAGTCAACGGTCAATCATATATATATATATATATATATATATAATAATAATAATAATAATAATAATAATAATATTAGGGACAAAATCCAAAATTACAGGTAAAAAACTCAATTAAAATCAATTTATAAAAAATTAAAATTAAATTGAGCCTTATAGATAAAGTATATATAATATATATATAGTTTTAGGGAAAATAACCAATTTTCAAGAACTCATCGATGAAAATCCACTATCACACATAGAAAAATTAATAATTAAAAGCACAATAAATGAGTATAATATAAAGTAAAGTAAATATCATAAGATAAATATAATAAAAAGATTACACGTGTTTCATAACCAATTTTCAAATAGAAAAGAAATTTAAATCGATTAAAATCAATTGAAATTATCGAAAATAAGTTCTATTCAAAAATATAGCTACTCGTCAGATCGTAAGTAGAACAATAATTAGATATATATCTCAACCAACAATAAGTACCAAATGAATTAATATGAAATACTTATTATATAAAGATAGAAAAATTATTTAAAAAATATCATAATATCAAAATAATAACCATTCAATAATCATCCCTTCATCCATAATAATAACATGTATATTATATACAAAAAACATCTTACCTAAATTATCATTGTTTTAAATACAAGTTGAACGAAGTTTAAGTTTAAAATAATAATGAAGATAAAATTAGTACATATTTAACCGGTGTAATAGTTAAAGCTATACTATTTAAAGCTAAAGACGTTTATTTAATTATGATTAAAGATCAATTGAATAATAGAAAAATACAAGATTATTTATTTCTACAAACGTAATAATAAAAAATATGAATGAAAAAATTATGAATGGAAAAAATTATGAATGAAAAAATTAGGAAAGAAAAAATTATTAAGAATAAAAGGTTAAACTTTATATATATATACAAAGTTTTGATTTAAAAAAAAACTTTAACGATATTATAAACTATAAAGATTAATAATTAATCAAATAATATTAATCAAAAATAATCGAAAATATATCAACACTATTCCAATCGAAGTTCTAATATTATGTTGAAATGAAACTATAACTTCTAAATAATATAGTGTTAAATAAGTTATCTATTAAAATAATCTATAAAGAACCAACTGAATAGTATAAAAACAAGAATACATATTATTTTCAAATAGTAGAAAATCTTTAGCAAAGTGAAAACAGTACTTATCCAAATTTTTCCGTAATTATATGAGACAGTGCTTGGCGTTCGATCATAGAATAACATAAATAATATATAAATATATGCATATATCCATACATATATGTACATACCTACATGTATATGTATACATACATGCATATATGGGTACAGGACATCACAAAAAATGTTAAACAATGAGAAACGAAAACATAAAGACGAAGACAGAAAACGAACTTTTTTTCGAACAACGAAAAAAATAAACAGAGAAACGAGACATGCAACATAAAGAATATTTCCCTTCATCAGTTGTCCCTGTTCCATCTACTATGGGTATCGAAGGCAAGGACAATACGCGACTTCGCTGGAACAGTCCTTCCCGCAAAGTAAAGTAATTAAATTTGGAATTTTTTGCGGAGGGTGAAAGTGTAAACAAGAACACTTTCACCCTCCGCAAAAAATTCCAACAGCGAGGAGATGAAACTTCGAAGTCAGCCCTTAAAAACAGATTCAGCCGTAAATCATTTGATTTCAATGTCCGTTTTTAAGGCTTAGCTTCCAAGTTGCATTCCCTCACTGTCGGTACACTGTATATTCATTATGGTAGTTTTAACTTTAAGAGTCCCTCATAGCGTGAGGCATTTACATGTCGTAATCCCCTTAATATAATAAATATTCTTAAAGGGAATAATTGTAAATCTTTCCCTTATAAGGTTTTTCACGCTGACTACTTGATAAATTCTTAAATAGATTTTATCCTATGTTTAAATTACATATATATATATATATATATATATATATATATATATATATATATATATATATATATATATACCTGTACTAAACAAAATGACATTACTTTTTGACTCACCCTCGTGCATAAGGAAAATAGGACAAGGTACAAAATGTTAAAATACTTTTATCATGAAGAACAT
>NC_142928.1:24554074-24571574 GCF_046866305.1 Octopus bimaculoides
CCGGCTAGGTATGACGTCCGGCTAGGTATGACGTCCTGCTAGGTATGACGTCCGGCTAGGTATGACGTCCGGCTAGGTATGACGTCCTGCTAGGTATGACGTCCGGCTAGGTATGACGTCCGGCTAGGTATGACGTCCGGCTAGGTATGACGTCCTGCTAGGTATGACGTCCGGCTAGGTATGACGTCTTGCTAGGTATGACGTCCGGCTAGGTATGACGTCCGGCTAGGTATGACGTCCGGCTAGGTATGACGTCCTGCTAGGTATGACGTCCTGCTAGGTATGACGTCCGGCTAGGTATGACGTCCGGCTAGGTATGACGTCCGGCTAGGTAGACCTCTCATCCAGAAAGGCCTCTAACACCTTTTGCACATTTTTCTAAGCCAAATTACATGTTTATTTCTTTGGTAAATCCATGTAATTCTCTGTTAATCTAATTACTGATATTAATGGACATGTCCGTTTTGATATGTATCGTGTTATGTATTGTTACTATGTTTGTATGTATTGTTACTAAGGATGGATATATTTATTTATGGAGAAACGTCTGATATTGTAAGTGCTATTTCATGGTTAGGAACTTTTGCTAAAGTAATTTTCATTTGGTCAGGAATGACGATTCTTTGGTGAATATTTTTGAAATTGTCAATTAAGCCAATCAAAGAATTTGTCGAACTAATTAACTTCGTAACTTTGTCAGCACTGGTATCTTTGTTACAGTCTATTCTACTCAAACTCATTGCATGTTGCGTAACTGCGAGTTCTACGTTTGGTGCAGTCGAATTCGGCAAGGTAATCACGATAGCCATATATAAGCCCATCAACAAAACGATGTATAATTTTAGCTTTCAGAAATGACCCCTGGCGCCTCATCAGCGAGTGTGTTCGCACCATCGATGGTACTTTACTTTCCGACGGAGAAAACGCGTAACAAAGATGCGATCGAGTGCCACCAGTGGCCGGCCACTTTCTACTTACACTGGCACGACGCCAAATCAAAGCCTCACTGATGCAATCAAAATGAGCAAGAGTTTCGGCTTCCGCAGCATGACTGAAGCATATAAAAGAACAACTATCCTTAGACGAACACTTTTCAATGATGCGCACATAGTGTTTTAATCGTATATTAATGTCTGTGTGAATATCGGGACGTGATGCGGCAATAAACGAAGCTCCTCTAAGGCGGTGAGCTGGCAAAGACTTTAGCACGCCGGGCGAAAGACTTAGCGGTATTTCATCTACCTTTACGTTCGGAGTTCAAATTCCGCTGAGGTCGACTTTGCCTTTCATCCTTTCGGGGTCGATAAATTAAGTACCAGTTGCGTACTGGAGTCGATCTAATCGACTGGCCCCTTCCGCCAAAATTTCGGGCCTTGTTCTTAGATTTGTTGTTGTTGTTGTTGGCACTCCGTCGCTTACGACGTCGAGGGTTCCAGTTGATCCGATCAACGGAACAGCCTGCTCGTGAAATTAACGTGCAAGTGGCTGAGCACTCCACAGACGCGTGTACCCTTAACGTAGTTCTCGGGGATATTCAGCGTGACACAGTGTGACAAGGCTGACCCTTTGAATTACAGGCACAGCAGAAACAGGAAGTAAGAGTGAGAGTAAGTTGTGGTGGAAGAGTACAGCGGGGTTCGCCACAATCCCCTGCCGGAGCCTCGTGGAGCTTTAGGTGTTTTCGCTCAATAAACACTCACAACGCCTGGTCTGGGAATCGAAACCGCGGCCCTATGACCACGAGTCCGCTGCCGTAACCACTGGGTCATTGCGCCTCCACTTGTGCTTAGAGTAGAAAAGAATAAACGAATCTCCTCGCGTGTTCAATCGGTCGGTTTTGGAAAATGTTATTAGCATATGTTGCAAAATGTTTTGTGTTGGCTTGAATTTGTATCTCATTATAGCTAAAATAAAACTACGATGTTCAGCTTGAGAGTGAGCAAGCTGTGTTAGTTTCTTCACTAAGCCCATGATACCAATCTTAACATTGAATGCAACAGTAAGAGAAAACATAAATTTCGTTGTTAAAACAGTTATTTCAGAACATGTAATTAATTTGTGAAATAAATATAACATCCAAACTGAGTGCAACAAATCTAAACATAAAGGACAGCTATTTTCCAATGCATTGTAATAGAAGTGGCCAAGAAATAGTAAAATCATGGAAAAAGTAATGTAATGGTAGTTCTATGAAGAAAACCGTTGTATGTTAACAATGGAAGAAGGAAGGTAAGACAGTTACAGAGAATTGGTAATGTATTAACAATAACATATAAATTGGCCGCGAGCAGCAAGAACAAAAAACTACAATGTATGGACGATAGAGAGACAAAGAGATAGAGAAATACGAATAGAGCTGATTGTGTATTGTTTATCGTCAGGATGAAAAGTTCTTAGGCTTTATAAGGGTAATGTAAAGAGATTCTGCTTTTCCTGTGGACAGTTTTATGGATAAAAAAGATGGCAATTATGGATATGTATTTCAGCAGAAGCAACGTTAAACAAGAAGACAGAAAGAAAAAGGAAGGAAAAAGATCAAGTCTGAAACAATAATAAAGAGACCGCACATACAAAGAATAAGTTGAAAGCCAAAGCTTTGTTGTAATGTTGGTGTGGTGAAAGAAGAATAGATTGTGCTCGTAGCCTGTTGTATACAACAGGCTCTCTGACTCAGGCGACATCAATGCTGTTAACGTTCCTCTTGAACAAGTACCATTCGAAGCTGCTTCAAAAACGTGTGGAGGGAAGGAAATCAAGAAGACTGAGGCTGAAGAGTGGCTGGACTGTGTTTAGAGAGGCAGGATTGAGTGTGGGGTGGCAGGATAGGGTGTAGTATTTATTACAGGGATCAGGGTGGTCAAAATACAAGGGAGGAGAGCAGGAGAGTCAAGAGTGTTTAACTCAAAATGACACAGGTTGTAATAATGAGATCAATCTAAGTAGGGATATTCTGAAATCATTTAATATGTACGTTTCAAGTTTGTGTAATTTATAATAGGGAACGCATCCATTACGTGAACCCTTCTCAGTTGCAGTTGGTGGTGCTAAAAAGGGAAGGCATGGGAGAAACAGCGGTTATATGCCAGAAGTTTCAGTGTACTAGTCTGCGACTTTATGTTATTCACTCAACTGACAGATGTAGGAGCCGTTATTAATCCATTGTAGGTATCACCCATAGGAAAGTAGTTATTAGGGGCCAAAGTATTTTCGGGACCTAAAGAGGAAGGCTAGTTTTTTTTTCTTCACTTGCATTATTTATTATGTTGAGGATGTGTGTTAGATATCAGAGATCTTCTGTAACGGTAACACATGGCAATTATGGAGCGATCGTGATGGTTTTTGGTGTGTGGTGTTCATGTTTAGAACGCGGGAGATGCCATCTATCTATCTATCTATCTATCTATCTATCTATCTATCTATCTATCTATCTATCTATCTGTCTGTCTGTATATATATATATATATATATATATATATATATATATATATATATATATGTATGTATATATATATATATATATATATATATATATATATATATATATATATATATATATATATATATATATATATATATATATATATATATATATATAAATATATATATATATATATGATAGATCGCTGACCACTGCACACATTTTTTTCTCTCCTTGTTTCTTTCTGTGTTCCTTTCTGTTAAAGAGCGTAGGCTCGAAACGTTAAAGACTTTCTCTATTCCCGAGCGTTATACTAATACATCCATTTGTTTTATATATATAGATTCAAGGTGAATATGGTACTTAAGATTAGGCACCAGAATTAAGTATGGTATTATCCATACAATTTCAAAATAAGGTGATTAAATCAAAATAAGCAACAAGGGATATCCAAAGTTAATGCAGTAGGACCGTTTGATGCGACTCTTTTTATTTAAGCAATGTGAACATATATATATATATATATATATATATATATATATATATATATATATACCTATAAGAGTATAAAAGGAACCGCCTCAACCAACAAAATGACCAAAAAATGATATTCAACATACATGTATGTTTCGATATAGCAATATTTAAGAATCATCAATATTTATACCTTTAAAAGACGCAATAGTCTGTATATTGTTAAATCTCTTCAGGTAAAAAAAGTGTATTTTAGTCTTGAGTTACGAAATGACTTATTTGAGGGAAATGTTTAGATTTTTTTTTGTTGATATTTTTGAGTTATTCTGTTGGTTAAAGCGATTTCTTTTATACTCTTATAGGTATATCTTTTCTTGTTTTAATTTGAATTACTTTTCCAATTATAATACAAACAAAACGAACCAAGCAACTTTTTAATTTTTCTTCTCCATATTCTTTTATTGGCTTTTTAATTTTATGAAACTATTTATACACATATATATTGATGATCTTCCTATCAATATATTTGGTTAAACCCAGTTGGCATCAGGATTGTTTTGAACAATCCTTTCCGTGGATATTTCTTCCTCAAATTCTGAATGCATATATATATATATGTATATATGCTGAAGAGCGTAGGATCGAAACGTAAAAGACTTTCTCACATCCCGAACGTCAAACTAATACACTTGCTTGTTGTTTATACACCTGTCTTCGTCTTTCGTTTTTCTGTAAATTTCAACTATATATACATACATACATACATACATACATACATACATACATACATATATAAATATATATATATATATATATATATATATATATATATATATATATATATATATATATATATATATATATATATATATGTATATTTATATATATTTATATATATATATATATATATATATATATATATATATATATATATATATATATATATATATATATATACATATATATATATATATATATATATGTATATATATATACATATATATATATATATATATATATATATATATATATATATTTATATATATATATCTATCTATATATATATATATGATATATGTGTATATATATCGTGTTGCGTTAAGAACCGGTGCACGCTACCAGAATTTTCGACTCGAGTCCCATAAGTGGATTCTAGGGTGGCTGGCTTGTACTGGCATAAGTTGTAATAATGAAATGAAATCAAACCAAATGGTAATATATTGGAATTATTTAATACGTGCGTTTCATGTTTGCTTAAATTATATTAGGAAATGCATCCATTACGTAAACCTTTCTCAGTTAAAGTATTTCAGAATATGAAGAAATTGATAGAAATTTTCAGTATATACATGGTAGCTGAGTTATTGTTCTACTCCCACATCAATCGTAAATACTTCTGCATCTGGTGTGTATTTGTGAATCAATGTGTATGTGTGTGTGTGTGAGAGAGAGAGAGAGAGAGAGAGAGAGAGAGAGAGAGAGAGAGAGAGGAGAGAGAGGGCGTTTGTATATGTGCATGTCCACGTGTGTGTATGTGGGTGGATGTACAATGTGGTGAGCTTATGAAGTAGAAATGCGTAGATTTGGAGATTTCCAGATTTCCATTCTATGAGGTGCAGAGGTCGGATAAAATTCGGATCAGCAAATGGTAAGTCTTCCCTCGAGAGAGTACTAGTCGTAGAACCAAAGTGGTTAAAAAGGAGGGGTAGAGATTCTTTTGGCATGAGATCAAAAGAAACGGTTGAAATTCGGAAGGAAGAAGTTGCAAGCTGCACGGCGCATAGAGGCATCTCTCGTGGTTCTAGTATAGTCTTGTGGGAGTTAAGATTATATGTAGCTAGTATCATAATTGGTTTTTTATGCTTATAAGAAAAAAAGTTGAAAAATAAAACTAATTTAATATATTTTCTACTTGGTTTTGACATTGGACTGAGATAATAAAAAATAAAAACAACGTAAATCCTCCGTCGACTTCGTCGATGAGTATTCCACCTACACGATCAACAGACCATTGTGTTAATTTCTACATGATTGTGTGCTTCCCAGACACACATACACTCAACCAATTAGAATCAGCGTGGCAGAAAAATGTGTGTGTGTGTGTGTGTGTGTGTGTGTGTGTGTGTGTGTGTGTGTGTGTGTGTGTGTGGTAAATCCATCACTCTGAATTACAAACGGGTTTCCATACAGTTTCCGTCTAATCAATTTCCCTGCCGACCCGAGACAACAGCAAGAAAATACTTGCAAAAAATGCTCCGCAATGGGATCAAACCTGGGACCTTATAATTGCGAAACTTTTTAACCACTCCAACAAAAAACATTCCGTAGAATTATGTAAAATAACATCTTGAGGTTGATTCGGTTATTTGTATCTGCTCCTCTGAATACGTCAGTGAAAAAAAAAGATCAATATACTATTTAAGTTCTCTAGCAAACTCTGTAAATGAAGAGGTAAAGATGTTTCCATAAGTCTTGAATAATGCCAATACATTCCACATGTGCCGCTAAGTTAATGTTCTTTGTAAAGGTATGGATGAACGCTACACTCTCACATTTGTTTCTCTGCTGAAAATGTAAGTTTGTGCTTTATCTGGCGGACTAATATTAAAATAAATATTTTTAATTCCTTATACAATATATGTTGTTTAGTGGAGACAGCTGACATCTATCATTCGTAATGTCTTCTTCATATTCCGGCTGTAAAAAAAAAGGGGGGAGGGGGTGGAAGAAAGAAAGGAAAATCTCCGTTTTTACCATATATAAACTACAGTTCAAAGAAAGCCTGAAGGGAATTAAGAAATGTTTATTTTCCAAGAATATGACATAAGTGAAATCAAAGACTAAGTGTGTGGCAACGCAACAGCAGGGGGAATAATAATGATTTCTAACATTGGCAAAAGGCCATTAATTTGGGGTAAGGGAAAACAGTTGATTGAATCACTCCAGTACATGGCTTTAAATATCTGGAATACAATTTCTTTCGGCGCACCCATCCGTTCTGCCTTCAGCCACACAGAAAAGAAATCGTTTGTAAGAGAGACATTTGGAACAGCATTTCTTTCTTAAAAGGTATGTGAAGTATAGTCGATTAAATCGAAACCTGTATTCCTGTACTCCTGTACTTGAATAGTATTTATATTATCAACTCCCGGAAAGATAAAAGATCATTTTTCACCCCCCGTCTGGGATTTGCACTGAAAACTGCAAGGTATATTTTTTCCGATGTCTCACCCACTCTGCGACCTGTATAAACAGATACTTTTGAGTACATCTCATGTGATATAGACAGTATTGATGACATAACCAATCTCAAGGGCAGTATTAATATGAGATCTAAGGAATGCTGTTTAGTTCACAACTAAGAAGACTCAATGAAAAACTAATAAACACTCAAATAGAAAGAAACAATAATTCACCTCCATCACAACATTTGAGCTCAGGCATGATTGTACAATTAAATAGTTTCGTTTTGGAGTTCGATCCCTCTACGGGTCACACTATAGAGGTGTTTTCTATCAGGTTCATCAAAACCTTCTGCATGAAATTTCGGAAGATAGAAACTATGTAGAAGTTCATTGCAGTGGGGTCCTTCCGTTCTTGGATGATAGTCTTAATAATTGCCCTGTTTTACACCAGTACCTGTTTTTTTTTATACTTTTGGCAGAGTTGACTCTGTTGGAAGCATTTTGGGCTAGATCTACAAGCTGAGAATAAGTGCCTTCTTTCGTCCCATCACTCTTTGAAACTGTGAAAGGGAGTCATTAGTGCTGTTCTTCTTTCTGATGAAGTCACTAAATTATCTAGAATACAATGATGACTGGGCCAATAAAAAAGTACAAGCTCACAGAACAGTTGTAAACAGAATTGAAATTGTAACAAAGTAAGATCAACCCTGTTAAAAAGAAAACTTTGTAAAAAGTAAAGAATATAACAAAGCGAAAATGGCGTTCGGTGCTTCAGGCTCGCAAGTCCGCAAAAACGCATTTTTACGTGGTTAGAAATATATTGCTCAAAGCTAATCGTGTGCTGTTACGAATTACGAAAAGAACAACGCGCCAATGAAGAAGAGTCTAGTCCAGTGGCTCCCAACCTCTGGTCCGCGGGCCTTTGGTGATCCGCAAAGGTAGTACTGGAGGTCCGTGAACATGTTGAGTTGACAAACTTTTTAATATCCTGGGGTCCGTGGGAAAACTCATTTAAATAAAAAGGGGTCCTTGGTAGTGAAAAGGTTGGGAATCACTGGTTTTGTCGATAGTTTGACCTGCTAGAAATAGCATGTAAATGTTCGTAAAATCACGTCTTACTGTTATACAAAGCTTTCGGGTGGTCGTAGTTGGAACGCTTTCGATCATAGGAACTGCTCCGCCAGAATCGCCAGTTGGCTAAATAACAATAACAACAAATTAAAAGAATGTTCAAAATACGGGAATATAAGTCATAGAGAACTGAACCAGTCAATTATTAGCTTGTCATATTTTACTGATGCTGTGGATACGTTTGAGATGGTGGATAGTTGATGAGATCTACTTCTTCACGTTAATGGAACAAAGATCACAAAGAAAATGATATGTTGTATATTGACAAGTTTGATTCGACATGTGATCAAAAGACCCCAAGAGATATTGAGATTAAAAGAAATATTCTCCAGGGAGAATTATTATCTCTTCCGTTTGTTAAAGCTTTGATCCTGTTGTCTTATATATTACGAAAGTGTAAACCAAGATACCTTATAAGCAAACGTAACAATGAATTCAACAAGTTTAATGTTCATAATATCCTAATGTTCATAATGTTCAAAAGTGTGAAGGATCTAGCTTCTTTGATATAATCAATGAGTGTTTTCAACATATATATGAGTGTGTTGTTTGTTATTAACAAGTGTGCTATACTAGACAGTAGTTCCTATCATATCCGACTAACTCCTGACTCTATTATGACCAAAACCACAATTTAAAGAGCTACAGGAACAGACTTGACAATGAGAGAAATACAGTTTTGCTAAAAGCGCTACACTGCATCCATATGTTAAGCAACTGCATGTCGGTATGCAAAGTATTGTACTCAGTTAGGTGGCACTCCGTCGGTTGCAATGATGAAGGTTCCAGTTGATCCGATCAACGGAACAACCTTTTGTGAAATTAATGTGCAAGTGGTTGAGCACTTCACCGAGACGTGTACCCTTAAGTAGTTCTCAAGGAGATTCAGCGTGAAACAAGATTTGGCAAGGGTGGCCTTTTGAATTACAGGTACAACTCATTTTTGCCAGCTGAATGAACTGGAGCAACGTGAAATAAAGTGACTTGCTCAAGGGTACAATACGCTGCCGGGAATCGAACTCACGGCCTTATGATCGTGAGCCGATTACCCTAACCACTAAGCCACGCACCTTCTCTCAGTTAGGGGGGGGGAGCAGAGCGGTATCTGCTTTAGTCGATCTGAGTGTCACACTTGGATATTCGATATGCCTTGAGTCCGTTTAATTGAGAACAACAGACCGGCACATCAACAGCTAAGACGTGAAGCACATCAATATATTCTTCACGGGTATGAAAAAAAGAAAAACAGAAAAAAGGGAAAACTAGACTGAGTTGGAGAGGATTACAAATGGAATAGCTGAAATATATTCGGAAGAAAGAACTGTAAAACGAACGAGTTTTTTTAAAAGGACAAATGGAAAACTGAAAAGAAAAATAACGATGTGATGTTAGTCTAAAACAACGGAAGACATAGGCAGAGGGGTGACAATTGATTTGGCCTAAAGATGGAGGACTAAACAAAGGGAGAGAATTCTTGACCGTGGCTGGCCAAAGTTGAAAAATTAAAATACATCTTATCAAAACAAAAATCGGTTAAGCCAGCAAGGTGGTGTGTATGCAAACATACACAAGACTGTCAGTTACTTCCTGTGGAAATTTAGTAAAATGATACCAACCTAACAAATAAACTCGATAGGAAAGAGTAAAAGAAAAGCTAGACTGGATATTTTGTAAAAACAAAAATGATTAGACTATATGAAAAATGAAATTAATACCAAACAATTTCAAATTGTTGTGGCTATATACCACCAGATTAGTTGTGATTGAGCAGACCCATTATCAAACAAGTTTGAAATGTGACTATCAAAAGTCTATTGAACAGTGTCAACCCAAACATACAGTTCACAATGGAGTACAACCAAAAGGAGCTCCCATTCTTGGATATACTAATTAAAAAAGTAAACCTAAAAATAGGAACGGACATATTTTACAAAACCACAGACGCCAAACAATATCTACTATTTGATTCATGCCACCCAAGACACACCAAGACACACCAAGACAAACATCCCCTTCAACCTTGCAAGAAGGATATGCACAATAGTGTCAGAAGAAAATACTAGAGACTACAGACTACAAGAACTCAAAAGCACACTAATTGACAGACACTACCCAGTTCAACTCATAGAGGATGGAATCAGACGTGCATCACAAATTAACATAGAAAACTTAAGAAACGTTAAACACAGCAACACACATTCCCCGAAAATACTGCCGTACATATCCACATACAACCCCAGAAACAAAGAAGCCTTCACCATCATCACCCAAAACATACCAATGCTACATAAGGACCCCAAAATAAAGGAAATTTTACACACACACAAAATCATCAAAAGCCACAAACAACCAAAATCACTGAAAAAGATCCCCACAAAGGCAAAATTATTTTCCGAAACAACAGATGCGAAAGTAAACAAATGTGGTCGACCAAATTGTGCAACATGCCCAAACATTCTAGAAGGTTCAGAATTCCTCTTCAAAGAGGGACACAAATTCAAAGTTAAATCTAACTTTACTTGAGCCTCAGAAAATCTTATTTATGTAATAAGATGTTCGGGCTGCCACGAGTACTACATAGGGTCCACAGGATTATCGCTCAGACGTAGATGCACTCTGCACCGCCAGCAGATTGCATACCCAGAATACCGAATGATACCTTTTAGTGATCATATTGAGAAATGCGCAAAACAAATGCTACCACAATTTATAATCTTTCCTTTTTATCAATGTGCCATTAAAACACCAACACAGATTAGATTAAATAAGGAAACCTTTTTCATTCAAAAATACAAACCCAACCTTAACCATTGCTAACACATTTAAATAAGGAAATTCATCACCCCACTGAGAAAAAAGGGGAAAAATATAGAACAAAACCATGGTAAATTAATCAAATTCTACCACCTCCTAGATTTCGATTATCTCCCCTATACCGGAAGAAATCCTTAATTACCTCCCCCTATCTAGAACTCTTCTTTCTCAGACTGGAGCGAACACGTTACAATGAAGTAGAGAAATTTGAAAAGACAACACGAAACCGGTTATTTCTCAAAATACAATGTTTATATACCAAAAAGATTTTATAACATTTTTCTGACATAATTTAAATATATACTTTAACCATGTAACACAAGCCTTCTGTAGTTTTTTCACTCTTATTATCTTTTATATATATATATATATATATATATATATATATATATAATTACATATATATGTATGTTTGAAATATATATATATATGTGTGCATACATAATACACACATATATATGTGTTGGGTGTGTGAGTGTATTTTTTGTTTGTTTTAGCCATCAACCAAAGAGTATGTTGATTAATGCGTTTTTTTTTTCTAGGTGACCAAGATGAAAAGAAATCTAATATATATATATATACATATATTTGCATACACGTATACATAACCAGACTCTACACACTTCCAGTGCAAGCGTATATTGGTTACTTTGCTATTTTAGAACTATTTCATAAACAAACACCATGTATATACATGTATGCATATACACAGATGCACACTCCACTCTATGCTTGTATGCATGCTGTATTTATTTCATTTATACATGTATATCTGTATATATGTATATACATGAATATTGTGTGCATATGTGTGTGTGTGTGTGTGTGTGTGTGTAGCAAGGAAAGATCTTTAGGCGTTGTTGTTTCCTTAACATTGAAGAAGGAAACAGGGCAGAGTTGTTCAGGAACTGTCCCTGTCTATGTTTATTCACTGTAGGTGTCAGTCAATCAGTCAAGGAAATTGACTGGTTGTGCTAAATAAATAAGCGAAAATCCCATGTGAAAATCCTACGAAATAAAAGATGCTGATGGGAATTGCAGCAACAGTACACCAAAAGAATGTACTTAAACAGCACACACAGAGACAAAAAAACATGCAGGCACACTAACGCATGAACGCATCGTCCTCTCCCTGCGAACATAGAGCTATATACGGACGAACGCATAAAAACAGATTTTCTTCCCATCGAGCAACACAAATGCATCTGGACAATTCACTGAATGGTATTAAGCGTATAAATGAATTTCGGTCGTTGAGTTAAATTCTGAGATGTAGACACACCTGCCAAAATACTTTCTAATCCTGATAGACATAGATATCCATTCAGATGCATGCCTACGTGCGCGCGTATAAACACACATATGTGTAATACACATACATATGTGTGTATATGTATTAATGCATGTATGTATGTATGTATGTATGTTTGCGTGTGTGTATGTATATTAGAGTGTTGGGAAGCGATGCTTTGCAGTGTTAGTTCCGGTTCTTTACGTTTTGATTTCAAATCCCACCGAGGTCAACTTTGCCTTTCATCCTCTCATGGTCGGTGAAATAAGTACTAGATGAACTCAGAGGTTAATGCAATCGACTTCATCCCCGAAAATTGCTAGCCTTGTGACAAAATTGATAAGAAATCTTCTTAATATTATACTTTTCGCTTTTAAGACGGCGAGTTGGATGAAATGCTCAGCAGTTCTTCACCTGTCGTTACGTTCTGAGTTCAAATTCCGCCGAAGTCGACTTTGCCTTTTATCTTTCGGAGTTGATAAATTAAGTACCAGTGAAACGCTGGGGTCGATGTAATCGACTAGTCCCCTCCCCACAAATTTCAGGCCTTGTGCCTATAGTAGAAAGGATTATTATACTTTTCGTTTGGGCTGCTGGTATTCAATTTCTAGATATCAAGTTGAATCCACTCACTTTAGATATCTAGTATCTATCCTGTAATCTTTGATGCACTAAACAAACAGACTTTCTGTAGAATGAGATACTTCATCTCGATATCGAATATCTGACAGACTTCTTACAACCGTACCAAGGGTTTCTGTTATAATTAAGATAATAACTTTCTCTGCAATTACGAGTTCACTGCAATTACGAGTTCTCTGACTTCTGAATTTAGGTCCAGCTCTTTTTTGTATATTTTTTTCTATTCTTTTTCTACCATTCTTGTATCAAGTAGGTTGGTCACGACGATTAAGCAATACGCTCATTCCACTTCCGCAGTGTATAGAGATATTTGAGTGTAAACGCTCTATTTGCTTATCCATTTATGTTTTCATATCCCATTGTGCCTTTACAGGGTTTTCAATGATGGGTTCTGTTTTATGGTCATAGCATTTTCCTACGTGTTTAAATCCAAATATTTTGTACGCGCAGTCGTTTCCTCTCTTTCATAACAATCAATTGCAACCGAAATATCTTTCTTATCTATATTTTTCCTGATGTACCAGTAGCGGTAGTTGAATGATCTCCCTTGCGAGAAATATCATAGAGTAACCTCCCCTTTCTAAGCTTCTTGCAGCATCAACGTCATGAAACGTGATTCTTAATTGTCTAAGAAGCTTCGCGTTTCTCTTGGAAGTTTCTAGAATGTCTAGCGTTTCATTAATAAAAACAGCTTGCTAACCCAGCTTTTCTATTCTTATTCCATTAAACGTAGAACCGTTCACATCATTGCTATGTCCATCTATTTCTCTACGTCACATGACTGAAAACCACCACTTAGCTGTTGTTTCTATATTTTCTATCTCTGAACTTTCTTGCATAGATTACGACATTCAACTACATCCTACAATTTGATCATATGTATCATCATCGACCAGTAAATAAAATATATTTTTATGTAGTAAATATATAGATCGTGATGTGGAGGTGCAATGGCCCAGTGGTTAGGGCAGCGGACTCGCGGTCATAGGATCGCGGTTTCGATTCCCAGACCGGGCGTTGTGAGTGTTTATTGAGCGAAAACACCTAAAAGCTCCACGAGGCTCCGGCAGGGGATGGTGGCGAACCCTGCTGTACTCTTTCGCCACAACTTTCTCTCACTCTTACTTCCTGTTTCTGTTGTGCCTGTAATTCAAAGGGCCAGCCTTGTCACACTGTGTCACGCTGAATATCCCCGAGAACTACGTTAAGGGTACACGTGTCTGTGGAGTGCTCAGCCACTTGCACGTTAATTTCACGAGCAGGCTGTTCCGTTGATCGGATCAACTAGAACCCTCTCCGTCGTAAGCGACGGAGTGCCAACAACAACAACAATATAGATCGTGAATTTATTCTTTCATCTCTTTACGACCTATTGTTATAACATACACGCAGCCACACCAACACCTGACTACATCTTCCCACTACATACCTTATTTAGTTCCACTGATCCTGTGAAACACTGTTTCTTTCGTCAAAATTCCGTTTAGCCATTCCGTACTTTGTGTTTTCTAGCTTCGAGATCACTTGTTTTCTTCCTTCTGCTAGCATCTCTCATAACAATCACCTCTGCCTCACCATTCCCAGCTACATACTTCTCTAAATTCACTAGTCTCTGCTTCCACGCCGCCTTTGACGGATTTTAGTCGAAAGAATCGCCCTCAATACTTATTTTACTTTAAGCTTGGTACTTATCCTATCTGTTTCTGTTACCGAATCGCTAAGTGTCGAGGTACATAAACACATCGACACCGGTTGTCAGGCGGTGGGCAAATACAGGCACAAAAACACGTTCACACACACACACACACACACACACACACACACACACACACACACACACACACACACACACACACACACACAAACACGCGCACACACAAACACACACGTATATATATTATATATACATATATATTTCCTATAGTTTCAGCTCAGAGCTTCGGCCATGCTGATGCACCGCCGTTAATATGTATATATATATGTATATATATAAAACAAATGATATATAAGCACATGCATGTATACCTACATCTACATGTATATATAGATGCATATTCGGGTATAGGACGTTAGAAGAATGAACGGGGACATAAAAACAAAACGGACTTTGTTTACAGACAACAGCACGAACACATAATAAAAAAAAACAAGCCACATGGAATTATTCCTTCATCAGCTGCCTCTATTCTAAAACTAGGCGTTTCGAAGATAAGGCAGGACGCACTCTTAGAATAGTTTCTTCCTGAGTAGTGGATTAATCCACTAAACAGATGATTCCAAGGTAGCAAACACAAACTAAGACAGGAAAAATTGGACAGTGTAATATATATATATATATATATATAAAAGATAATAAGAGTGAAAAAACTACAGAAGGCTTGTGTTACATGGTTAAAGTATATATTTAAATTATGTCAGAAAAATGTTAGAAAAATGTTAGAAAATCTTTTTGGTATATAAACATTGTATTTTGAGAAATAACCGGTTTCGTGTTGCCTTTTCAAATTTCTCTACTTCATTGTGTCGTGTTCGTTCCAGTCTGAGAAAGAAGAGTTCTAGATAGGGGGAGGTAATTAGGGATTATATATATATATATCTGACGGGCATCTTTCAGTTTCTGTCTACTAAATCCACTCGCACGGCTCTGGTTCGCCCGAAACTACAGTAGGGGACACGTGCACAGTTTATCACATATTGGAACTGAACTCGGAATCATGTTAACAAAAGTCAGCATGCGTGGCGTCCAGTTATTCCATAAATGAAAAATGAATTCAATACTACAAAACGTACAAGTAGGACAGACACAATGGCGTTAATCCTTCCTCAGTTATCGATCCAAAATACTAATACTAATATTATGTATATATGTTTGTATGTATGTATGTATATATGTATATATATATATATATATATATATATATATATATATATATATATATATATATATATATATATATATATATATATATATATATATATATATATATATATATATATATATATATATATATATATATATATATATATATAACACTATCCGTATCAGGTCCTCACTTTGTTGTTTTTTTGTTATTGCTTTTTGTGTTTTTTTGAACTTATATATATATATAGTTTTCCCTTTTGGTGGTACATTGCTAAATAGTTTGAGTTCTATTTTTCTTGTTTCCACCAACATACCTATATATATTTTTTTTTTTCGAGACCAGCAACGGTTTGTCACTGGAAAAAGCATATAGTATTTTGCGTTTGAAATCAGTTCTAATCGCTAGCTGGTGACTGTCACACTCTGATGAAGTGTTACTACCCAGAAACCCGGGTCCGTGTGTATCACGCAAAGCTTGAGATGAAAACGATGATTTCCCTTCGCAAATACTAATCGAACATAGGCAGTGTATCGTTAGCCAGCTGGAGGAGATGTCTTCCTGGGGCTATAAACAACAGTAGCATCGTCCCCTATGGGTCCGCCACATTTAGGTGGAAATATACTTCACGATTTCGTGCTGCTACTGTTTACCCCTTGCTCAGAGATTTATTATTGCTTATATATATGTGGGGAGGGGCCCAGTGTGTGTGTGAAGGGCTCAGAGTTTCAAGCATTGCACTTATCAAATGAGTAGGTGTGGAAATACATGGTTACAAGGCTTGATAAATACAAATTTGGAACATTTGAATTTAAATGAATCCTAATTTGTATTACACAACCTTAACATGATTAAATCATTGATTTCGCAAAATATGTGAAAACTATACAAATTAATAAAATGTGAACATTTAAATAGCTCACTTTTAATAATCTTTTACTGATGATTTGGCTTCTCTTAAGAAGTGTCGTTGTTCTGTAACATAGCTTTTGTTATAGTCGCGTTCAGCTTATTTCATACCTTGACCCATTGAACATTCATCAAGTGGGAAACATGCTCAACAGTAGTATTATGAGACGGTACACTGAACAACTACTGGTTAAAACCTAGCAACTATGAGATTTGCTCATTTAATCCATTTTGTTGAAGTACAGAATGATATTGTTCACGTGTAATTTCCTTTCCCACTCTTTATGATGAAATTGCATCTTTGTTCAACGAGTTTTGTTTTAAAGAATGGTTTCTGACAAAAGAAAACATTGTCGTCAACTTTTACGCTCTTCTTATTTCACACTACACATGGTAATTGCACTTGTTACTATTTTAGAAGAGTGTTTTATAACAACAATGAATACCTTCAAATTCTTTAATAAATTCTATAGAATAGTGATGACAAATTCTTTAATAAATTCCATAAAACCATGATGACAAATGTTTAATAATTATCCACTTCAATTTGAAATTTCATTTTCTGTTCTCACATAATGATGTCACTTTTAGGACAAGCCTTGACAGATTAATAAACGTTTTGCTAATTTCTTTCTTTTGCATTGTTAGTGAGTTTCTTTAAACATTGAAGTGCCTCAATAAGGTTGTATATATAATCCTATTGATAAAACTTTATTGAAAACAGTGAGCAAGAAATAAGTAAGCTTTCCGCAATAGATTGTAAAAGAAAAAAGAA
>NC_142928.1:24769074-24779074 GCF_046866305.1 Octopus bimaculoides
TCCATTGCTGCATTGTATCCAGAAAGATCTATAGCGCATCTATATCTATAAATATATATATATATTTACATACATATGTGGACGTGTGTGCACATGTATGTATGTATGTATGTTAGTTTGTATGGGTGTGCGTGCGTGTATTGCATCGAAACAATTGTATCTACAGAATTAAAGATAATAGCATAAATCCCAGTCTTTCTTTTAATCTTTCTCTTTCTTTCTCTCTCTTTCTGTCTCTCTTCTCTCTCTCTCTCTCTCTCTCTCTCTCTCTCGATATATATATATATATAAATATATATATATATATATATATATATATATATATATATATATATATATATATATATATATATATATATACACATACATACATATATATATATATATATATATATATATATATATATATATATATATATACATATATATATATATATATATATATATATATATATATATATATTCATACATACATACATTCACACATACACACAGAGATGGTGGAGGTAGAGGGGGAGATTGACTACATTGGTTTAGCTAGGCGTTCAAAGTTCGCCATCTATGACTTGGAAATAAATAAGACGTTAAAGGCAAAACATGAAGCCCCAGTCAAATCAATATTATCAATGAATTTTACTCTACTAAATAAACATACAGAGAGTCGCACCATCAGTAAATGTTTGTTTTCAATAAGTTAATCAATAATGCCAAATAACAAACATACACACAAACATACATACACATGGATAGAAGTATATGTGTGCGTATGTCTGTGAGCGTGTGTGAATGTGTGTGTGCTTATGAGTATGTGTACGTGTGTGTATGTGTGGTTGTGCGTGTGTCTGTGTGTATGTATTTGTGTGTGCATGTGTGTGCGCGCGTTATTTTATCAGCTATCTGTCAGTTGCCCACCTTGAGTCTAGGCGTCGGCTTGCCAAAACTCTTCAGTTCTCTGTGTGATGTGCTGCAGGCGCACAACCTACCGGGTTCTTGTTTCCATTTCATCCTTTGATGTATTACTTTATTAACATTCACATTAATTCTCTTTCATTTATATTCTGGGATAGATTCAGTCAGAGTATATATATATATAGAGAGAGAGAGAGAGATAAAGAGAGAGAGAGAGATAAAGAGAGAGAGAGAGATAAAGAGAGAGAGAGAGATTTAGTCAGAGTATATATATGTATATATATATATATATATATATAGGCTGTGTGGTAAGTAGCTTGCTTACCAACCACATGGCTTTGGTCGGCCCGAGGCTATAGAAGAAGACACCTGCCCAAGGTGCCACGCAGTGGGACTGAACCCGGAACCATGTGGTTCGTAAGCAAGCTACTTACCACACAGCCACTCCTACGCCTATGTTTAAAATTATGAATTAGAAAAACATCTTTAAAAATTTCAATGTTGACAAATTAAAATGTTCATAACAGACAAATTTAGAATTATGATTTAAGAGGACAGGTACAATAATTTTAATGCTGACAAGTTTAAATATTCATAGCAGTCAATAATATTAAAACTGGACATTAATTTGTTTGAATGTAAAAAGCTCATTAATATTAATAGTGATCGACAAGAAATAAATATCATAAAAGTTTCAGCCATACTGAGTTAAGAAGCAAAAACAAGGGAGAAATGAAGATAGTAAAAAAGGGAAATTTGGTTTACAGTTTCTCTGATCCTTTTTCCGTAGGAGCTTTCGCTTGTAGCGGTATGTTTTTGAATCAGGTGTATTTATAATTTTTTCCGCGAGCAGGTTTGATTTTTGATTCGTTAAAATATTGGTGACGTCTTGTTTTTCCGGTGGTCAAGCTTGTCGTTCTGCCTGGTTGACTTCCCTGTGGGGAACGGTCATCAGTCGTTCCGGTTGGCTGATTCTCTTAAAGGGTCATTTCGTTGTATTTGCTGAAGTTCTGGTTGGTCTAGAGTTAGGTGACGTAAGCAACTGGTGTTTGCAAAATTTCATTGGTCTAGAGGTAGGTGACATCGGCAACTGGTGTTCGTATGATGATTTGGAGTTGCGGTTTCGAAACCTGGATGGAAGACTGTTACTACAGTTTTTAAAAATTGTTTGTAATTCCTGGTTGTTTTTTGGGGGTTTTTTTGTGGAGAAATTGAGTCTTTTTTCTTTTCCTCTTTACTGTTTTTTCTTCTTTCTAAAGGATATTCGGCTGTGGTTTATATTTTTTAATGAATATGCTTTCCTTATTTAAACGGAATTGGTTTGAAGTGTTTCTGGTGCGTTGATAGAGGGGGATGATTTGGTATTTCGAGTTTATGTCTACGGGGCATCGGTCTAGGTGCTTGCTTACAAGAATTTTCCTAGTCGTAGGGTCCCGGATTTGTTACCTGTGCACCGTAAGTCTATCCCTAAAAGTTAAGCTAGTTTAACCTATATAGGCTCCACCACAACCTCCACATTTGAGAACATAGATTAAGTTCTTCAAAGCACGGGTGAAGTGATTTTGTATGGTAAAAGCTTGACCTGACTTAAATTTGTATGTTGAGCCCTCTAAGAGGATTCAACCGTAGTTAGGACGGTTGCACTTTTTGACTAATGGGGTTGTATTGTTGGTGGGTAATTTTCCGCTAATGAGTAACTTTTTTAGGTATTGTGATTATTTCTTGCTTTTAATAATCCTATGTGTTTCCAGTGCATTTTTCATTCGCAAGTCCTTCATAAGGAGGGGTGTGTTTTGGTGGATGATGTTGTATGCTTCCACGTTCCTTGGATTGTGTGTTGATACGTAAGATAAAGTCTTAAGTGTGTCGTGGTATTTTCTTGTTTTCCGTAACTCTTGGATGTCTATCATTTTTGCACATTCTATTCTACTTTTGATTAGACTGGCTGAATATTCTCTGTCTAGTAATGGGTTTTTAAGTTCTTGGAGCCGCTTTTCTCGGGTTTCCGGATTTGATACAATCGTGCAAATTCTTCTCGCTAAGTTGAACGCTATATTTATTTCAGTATGTTTTGGGTAGCAGGGGGAGAATAGAAGATATTGTTTTGAGTCCGTTGGTTTGAGGAAGATGTCGGTTTCAATTTCAGTATCTCTCTTTATGATTAAGATGTCCAGGAAGGGTAGTTGTTTGTGGTTGTATTCCATTGTGAACTGGATACTGTGGTTAATGCTGTTGATTAAGTTTTTTACATTTTGAGAGTTGTTCAAAGTTATGTGGCCACAGGATGAAACAGTCATCCAGGTAGCGTTTCCAGTTGCTGAGTAAGTATTTTTGGAAGTTGTTTCCAAATTTCAGTCTAGCGTGTTCGTATAGTTGGCCTTTCAAGTATGCCATGACAAGGTTGGCAAAAGTAGGGGCTACCTTCGCTCCCATCGCCGTGCCCGATTTTTTTCTATAACTGTTCTCGTTGAAGTTGAAGAAGTTGTTCTGTAAGATGAAATTTATTCCTTCAACGATGAATTCTTTTCCGATTCGGTCAGGAATGTCATTTGGGAATTTTACCAGCCAGCATTGTATGGCTATTATTTCGTATTCGTGAGGAATCAAGGTGTAGAGGTTTATTGCATCGAATGAAACCAGTAGGAAGTCCTTGCTGGTTTTGTTCGGGAGATGGTTCGGGATGGTCTGGACTTTTTAAACATCTTCACCCCGATAGCGGTGAGCAGAGATATGGTCCGGGGGGGGGAAGAACATGGGGGGGTCTCCACTACCACAGGCTCGAACATAAGTCTGTCAGTGAGCGACCGATACCTTCACAAACACCCTTGACGATCATTTGCTCTTTTGCTCTCCAGAGTGATTTTGAGCAATGACTCGTGACGCATTATGTCCAAAATATGATGGCATTGTGGACTTGATCCTAGACAATAGAGGTATTTATTCTTTCAACTTCTGTCGCCTTGTTTTTTCCTGTTTATTCTGTCCAATCTTCTAAAGATCTATCTTCCTCTCCATTGCTGTGTACTTTGTCCAAGTTTCTACCTTGTAGATAACAGTTGACATATTTCAACAGTTTACTAGCCTCGATTTTAGGAGCAGTGTTATGCTTTGATTGTTTTATCTATCTATCTATTTATCTATCTATCTATCTATCTATCTGTCTGTCTGTCTATCTATATTCTATTTATCTATATATATATACCTGAGGAGATGAAGTTCCTGGCTTTAAGTAAAAGGAAATACAGGAGACTCGGTTAATTACGATTTTATTCAACATATTCCCCTCTCAGAGTCACACACTTATTGTAGCGAACGTTCAGTTTTTCTACGCCCTGTAAAAGGACTCGGACGGTTTGCCTTCCACCCAGGCCATTTCCGATACCATTAACGCCAATAACTTTTCACACCCCCCCGCCCCACGTGTGTGTGTGTGCGTGTGTGTGTGTATGTAGAGGTGTTTGAGTGCTTCTTTGCATGTGTGTGTGTGTGTGTGTGCATGTGTGTGTGTGTGTGTGTGTGCGTGTGTGTGTGTGTGCTTGCGCTCTAGTATGTGCATGCATATGTACGCGTGTCTGAATGTGTGTAACGTTATGCTTAAATACAATTCTATAGTTGGCCAAAGTACTTGGTTAACCTACAACTTCTACAATTTCTACTAAATTATGAGAATCTTTCTTTTTCTCAGGTCTGAAGTGAAATTTAAACTAGGAAGGATGTAAGATAAAAAATAAAACAATAAGACACAAGGAGAAAGATAAAAGCGCTAAACAACCAATAATAAAAGGGTGATGTGAGCTTTTTGTGTGCGTTTTTCTTTCGTTTCTATCTTTATTAACAGTTAAATAAAAAAAAATAAAATAAAAAAACGTTGAGTAGAAAGTACTTTAAACGGGTAAACTGAATTTCACTGTGAACTACTCGGAATGGGTGGGAAAAAGAACTTCAAGGATAAATTGCACTATACAATGTTGTTCCAATGTGATATCGTGTTCCGTCAGACAGGAAATAAATCTTATACAATGAATTCAGAAAATACAGGAAGCAGAATAAATACATACAAATAGAGAAATAGACAATGACTTAAAAAACACTTTTTATAACATACAGGAGTTGGCTGGTTGTCAGTCTGGTTGGCTGGCTGATTGGTTGGTTGGCTGTTTTTGTTTTTGTTTTTGGCTGCTTGGATGGTTGTCATTTTGTCTGGTTTGTTGGTTGGCTTGTTGGTTGGTTGGTTGCTCGTTATTGTTGTTTACCAAAGTCTGTACTGATCAAACAGATTTGTAATCAAAAGCTTTCTAGCCATGACCATCACTCATTTCCAGGCGTAGCTTATTCCCGGATATAATTTATTGCACAAGCGTCTTTTTTTTTTTTTTTGTTTTAAAGACACTAAGGTTGGTGGTCTGGCGGTTGGTGAGCTGGTGGGTTGGCGGGCTGGCGGGTTGGTGCGCTGCCGGACTGCCGGGTTTGGTGGCGGGTTGACTCGTTGTTGGTTACTACGTTGACATGGTTGATACTTTTCACGAAGTTAATATTAGAAGTTTAAAACAAAATTAAGTGAAACTTAAATTAAAACTAAAATACTGCCTTTACTCTACGAACTCCAAATTTTAGGAAAGATCTGGAATCGAAATTCTCATAATTCTCGTAATTCTCAGAAATTCTCTTTAAGGCGGCGAGCTGGCAGAAACGTTAGCACGCCGGGCGAAATGCTTAGCGGTATTTCGTCTGCCGCTACGTTCTGAGTTCAAATTCCGCCGAGGTTGAATTTGCCTTTCATCCTTTCGGGGTCGATTAAATAAGTACCAGTTACGTACTGGGGTCGATATAATCTACTTAATCTGTTTGTTTGTCCTTGTTTGTCGCCTCTGTGTGTAGCCCCTTGTGGGCAGTAAAGAAATAAAAAATTCTCATATGTGAAGACTATAACAAGGCAGCGAGCTAACAGAACCTTTAGCTAGTCGGACAAAATGCTTAGCAACATTTCTTCCGGCTCTTTACAGTCTGAATTCAAATCCTGCCGAAGTCAACTTCAGTTTTTCTCTAGGCGGTTAAAATAAAGTACCAACCAAGATGTAATGGAGTTACCCCTCCCTTCGAAATTGCTGGCCTTAAAACCTAGCCCTGCAGCAGACCAGCTTCCCGTTCAGAGGTGATGTTGTGATCTTGATCACTTGTACGCCAAGGAAACCGGGTAACCAGCCTTAAGAGTTCTGTGACTCAAGAAATAAAATTACTATAAAATAGGCGCAGGCTTGGCTATGTGGTAAGAAGCATGCTTCCTACCACATGGTTCGAGGTTCAGTCCTACTACGTGGAATCTTGGGTAAGTGTCTTCTTCGATAGCCTCGAACCGACCAAAGCTTTGTGAGAGGAATTGGTAGACGGAAGCTGAAAGAAGCTCTTCGTATGTGTGTGTGTGTGTGCGTGTGCGTGTGTGTGTGTGTGTGTGCGTGTGTGTGTGTATGTGTGTGTGTGTGTGTGTGTGTGTGTGTCCACCACCGCTTGGAAACCGGTGCTGGTGTGTTAAGGTCCCCGTAACTTAACGGTTCGGCAAAAGAGAGCGATAGAATAAGTACTGGAGTTGATACACTCGACTAAAAGTTTGAGGCAGTGCCCCAGCATGGCCGCAGTCTAATGTCTGGAACAAGTAAAAAGTAAAATGTAATAATTGCCCATAGCAGTTATTATGACCACAAATGTGTTACAAAAGTATCCAAAGAAATAGTCTTCAACAATGCATACATATAGTAGTTTATCAAATACATTCTATGTTAAATAATTTGGAGTAAGAGAAAATTGGTTAAGTCAGCGCTCAGAATTTTACTTACACTTATTTTAACATCTTTACTATAAAACCTTCTTCCAAATTCTACGAAAGAATTCTACAGAAAGAGAAGTGTAGAGGAGAATGACATTCTTGTATTTAAAATATTGAATTTTAAAGGTAAGATGTGCGTTGAATATCATTAAAATGTCAAATGTGTATGTAAAAAGATGTCAGTTGTTGAAGAATGAAGCAAGAACAAATGATTTCTGGAATTCTTGTTTTCATGACAAGTTTCTCTGCAAATGCGTAGCTGTTTATTAATTTCAATAAATTGTTGGTTTTGATCTGAGAAAGGGATTAAACCGTTGACTTTTATTCAAAATATGTGAATCGGCTTTTAGCGAGATCTATATACATTCGTGTGTGTGTGTGTGTGTGTGTGTGTGTGGTCAAAATACCTTGTAAATCTATTGTTATCAATCGTTAAGACTGTGAAGGTAGTAGACGTTGCGTCATAGATTCGATCCCTCGTATACGAGGAGATAACCAAAGGTAACCGGAAAAAATCTCTGTGGGACAAACCAGTTGTAGTTCAGGCTTCCACCTCTAAGAAGCCATTTGATGCGATCCTCAGGCATCAGTCTGCAAGCCGGCATCGTTCGGTCGAGTCGTACTTCCATGTGGTGCGTCTTTGTTTGGCAGTGCTTTTCTCCTATTCGTCGATTTTTGCGGTCACTGAAACGAAAGAACAGCATGCTTCCGTGAAATTATGTTTTCTACTAGGGAAAAGGGCGGACGAAACCATTACCATACTTCAAGCAGCTTACAAGAACGCTGCCATGAGCAAAACAAAAGCATACGAGTTTTCTTCAGGCATTAGAAATGGTCACTTGTCGGTTGAATACCAACCTCGTTCAGGACGACCGTCGAGCTCCAGAACGAATGAAAACATCACGAAAATTCATGAACTGATCATGGAGGACTGTCACCGAACAATTGACGAACTTGTTGATATGACTGGTGTGTTCTGGAGCTGTTGCAAACGAATTTTGAGCGAGGAATTGAGAATGAAGAGCTGCAGCAAAATTTGTGCCTAGCTTGCTCATAGAAGATCAAAAGTAGTCGGGACTGAACGCATGTCGTGAACTGAGAGAACAGCTGGAAGTCGATCTGGACCGTTTTTCGAAAGTTATTACTGGTGACTAAAGTTGGTGCTACGGAATTTGTAGATGTGAAAGAGGTGAAGAAGAAGACATCACTTCGCAGAAGTTCCAGTACTGCTTTGAACAGTGGAAAACGCGTCTGGGCCGATGGCATTGGCTCAAATGGAGAATACTTTGATGGCGATAAAATTGTAAACATAAAATTGTAAACAATTGAATAAATAATATCGCAAAATTCCGGTTTCTTTTGAGGAAAATCCTTGTTATATACTAAATTCTGTAATTTACTTTCCCGATAATAATCTGGTATCTAATCTCTAAGAAGAAATCAGTAAGGAAGAAATCACAGATATCCAGAGTCTTATCTGACGCTATATTACGTCAACTAATCTTTTTTGAATCGCAAGAATCCATACAAGAAATGCACATATTTTAAAGTACCCGCAATATTAGCACTAAGCGGATGACAGGTATAATCTTCTTTTTGTTGCATTAAAGACGCGTGTTCAGTTAATTTAGCTTTTCAAACGGTTACATCTTTCATCAATTCTACATAACTACCATTGTTTACATAGGCACTATGTTACTTGTAAATATAAATATGAGGATGTGTGGTGAGGTGCTTCCATTCAGCCACATGCTTCCGGGTTCGGCCTGTCAGTGGCACCTTGAACAAGTGTTTTCTACTATAGCTTCGAGCCGACTAAAGCCTTGTGAACGGATTTGGTAAACGGAAACTGAAAGTAGGTAGCCCATCATATGTATATACGGTATGTGTGTGTGTGTGTGTGTGTGTGTGTGTGTGTGTGTGTGTGTGTGTGTGTGTGTGTGTGTGTGTGTGTGTGTCTGTGTGTATGTGTGCGTGTGCGTGCACGATTTTGTCTCTGTTCGTCCCCCTCCGCTTGGCAACCGGTGCCGATGTGTTTACGTTTCCGTAACTTGCTAGTTCGGCAAAAGCTCCCGATACAATGAGTACATGGATTTTTTTTTTTTAATTAAGTACTAGGGTCGATTCTTTCGACTAAAATTCTTCAAGGCGGTACCCCAGCATGGCCACAGCCTAATGACTGAAACAAATAAAACGTAAAAGATAAAAGATATATATATTCTTTTATTTGTTTGTCATTTGACTGCGGCCATCCTGGAGCACCGCCTGTAGTCGAACAAATGGACCCCAGGACTTATTCTTTGTAAGCCTAGTACTTATTCAATCCATATCGCTAAGTTACGGGGACGTATGCACACCAACATCGGTTGTAAAGCGATGGTGGGGGGACAAACACAGACACAAATACATACTTATATAAATACATATACATATATATATATATATATATATATATATAATACAAAGCATATATATACATGTATACACACATATATGTACATACTTACATCTACATGTGTATATATATGCATATCAGGGTACAGGACGTTAGAACAATGAACTATATATATATATATATATATATATATATATATAAATTTCCATATATACATATACATATATATATATATATATATATATATATATATATATATATATATATATATATATATATATATATATACATATATATATTCTGTCGGGGGCTTATATGCCCCTTTATTAGACTATTTTCCCTAGTCATTGCACGCTGATTGCCATAACCTTCAAGCTTATAATAAATACTATTATTATTATTTACAGGATTGTAAAACACGGCGCCGTATAACAAAAACCATTCTCACCGAAAGCATTATATATATATATATGTATATACATACATATACATATATTTATATACGTAAATATATATATATATATATATATATATATATATATATATATATATATATATATATATATATATATATATTAATGTGTCATATTTTTATACAACTTAGAAATCATGCATATTTATAAATATTCTTTTAATAAATATTTTGAACATTCATGATATTTCTAAAGTTTTTATTGTTGTATTTGCTGGTCTTTTTACCGTACCTTTTAGACACTTTAGAGACTGAATACTATAAATTCATTTATTGATTCTTGAAGGAATTGAACACACGTATTGTATCTTACGTTGGACATATGGTATTGTTCCTGTGATTTTCCACCCTTATGTATCCATTTTTACTATAAGATATATATATATATATATATATATATATA
>NC_142928.1:24784074-24799074 GCF_046866305.1 Octopus bimaculoides
GTTTCGAGTGGCACAAGTGCTTCAAAGGCGGAAGAACGTCTCTGGAAGACGATAGCGATCTGGAAGACCAGCCACGAGCGCCACCTCCGGAAATGTGGTATTGTGCGTCAAGAATTCGTCCCCCGGGGTCATAGCGTCAATCAAGAGTTCTACTGCGATGTTTTGAAGAGTTTGAGAGAGGATATTCGGCGAAAGCAGCCGGATCTGTGGAACGCGATGAATTGGATTATTTACGACAACAATGCACCTTGTCTCCGGGATCTCATCAGTCGCGAGTTTCTCCCCTATAACAACATGGTATCGCTTCTGCATCCTCCTTGTTCGCCAGATTTAGCACCTGCGGTCTTCCATCTCTTCCCTAGGATGAAGTGCAGCTCAAAGGTCACCGTTTTAACACTATGGTTGAGATCCAGAGCGAATGGCAGAAGGCCCTCGAATCGCTTACGGAAAACGACTTCCAGGCCGGATTCCAAAAATGGCAGGAACGCTGGGATCTGTATATTCTTTTCTACTTTAGGCACAATGCCCGAAATTTTGAGGGAGGTGCGAGTCGATTAAATCGACCTCAGTACGCAACTGGTACTTAATTTATCGACCTCGAAAGGATGAAAGGCAAAGTCGACCTCGGCAAGATTTGAACTCAGAACGTAAAGACAGACGAAAATAGAGCTAAGCATTTTGCCCGGCGTACTAAAATTTCTGCCAGCTCGCTGCCTTGACCTGCTGGGCCCGTGTATTGCTGCACAAGGTGACTATTTCGAAGGAGATGATGTTAAAACTTACGTAAATAGATTATTATTATTGTTTTGTCTTTTTTTCTGTTACGCATAGCTAATCCTAGAACATTTTGACACCACCTAGTACCATTTTATTGCTCATAAATTTGAACAAAAAAAACTTACAGGGATCCCCAAGGGATTTATGGACCTCATTTGAGAACTATTGCTCTAAATGCTTATGTAATATTTATATCTTGTAAGGCTGCGAGCTGACAGAATCGTTAGCACGCCGGGCAAAATGCTTAGCGGCATTTCGTCCATCCTTATGTTCTGAGTTCAAATTCCGCCGTGGTCGTCTTTGCTTTTCAGCCTTTCGAGTTCGATAAAATAACTAGCAGTCAAGCACTGGGATTGATGTAAACGACTATCTTCCTCCTCCAAAATTTCGGGCCTTGTGCCTATAATAGAAAGGATTGTTATTATCATCACCATCATCATCAATTATTATTGTTATAATTGCTAAGGCGACGAGCTGGCAGAATCGTTAGCACGCTGGGCAAAATGTTTAGCGGCATTTCGTTCGTCTTTACGTTCTGAGTTCAAATGTCACCGAGGTCGACTTCGACTTTCTTCCTTTCGGGAACGATAAATTATGTACCAGTAAAACACTGGCGTCGATGTAATCGACTAGTCCCCTCTCCCCAAAATTTCAGGCCTTGTGCCTTTAGTAGAAATGATTATTATTATAATTGCTAAGGCAGTGATGAGGCAGAATTGTTAGCGCATCGGACAAAATGCTTAGCAGCATTTTTTCCGGCTCTTTATATTTAGCTCAAGTCTTGCCGCGGTCGGCCTTGTGGTTCCTCAATAAAATAATGTTCCAAATGAGCACCGGAATTGAGACAATCGACTAACCCACATCCACCAAAAATGCTGGGCGTATACCAACAATTTTATGAGGAAAGATGTTTGTCAATTTGAAACCATTACTACTGCTGCTACTGCTGCTGCTACAACTGCTGCTACAACTGCTGCTGCTACAGCTGCTGCTGCTACAGCTGTTGCTGCTGTTGTTGTTGTTATTAATCTTTATCTTAACATCATAATATCATTTACGGTGTGTTCACTTCTCTACAGCTAATGGCAAATATTATTCACCAATATCTATTTCAACACAAGAGATTTCAGATTAAATCTCTTACCAAACATATTACACGTTAGACATTCCTTGTTATTTTTCAAAAAATATATATATCCTTCTTTCTTTCACTATCTATAAAAGACGTGATTGTGTTGTGTGTACATATATACATATATACATACATATACATATATATATATATATATATATATATATATATATATATATATATATATATATATATATATATATATATATATATATATATATATACGTATATATATGTATACACGTATGTACGTAGATATGTATGCATGTATGTGTGTGTACATATATATATATATATATATATATATATATATATATATATTCATATATATATATATATATATATATATATATATATATATATATATATATATATATATATATATATATATATATATATATATATATATATATATATATATACCGGAGTAAGCACATGAAATGTGCAACAAAGTGGAAAAAAGAGTACTCAAATACCAGAGGTAGAGTAATATGCTTTATTTAAAAGCAGCAGAAATATAACAAAAAAACTGTTACTCTGAGTTTCACGTTCCCGTGTCCGATGAACGGGAACGTGAAACTCAGAGTAACAGTTTTTTTGTTATATTTCTGGTGCTTTTAAATATAGTATATATATATATATATATATATATATATATATATATATATATATATATATATATATATATATATATATATATATATATATATGTATATATATATATATATATATATATATATATATATTTATATATATATACATATATATTTATATATTTATATATATTTATATATATATATATATATATATATATATATATATATATATATATATGAATATATATATATATATATATATATATATATATATATATATATATATATATATGAATATATATGCATGAATATATATATATGAATATATATACACATACACACACATATATATATAAATATATATATATATATATATATATATATATATATATATATATATATATATATATATATATATATATATATATATATATATATATATGATAAGAATTCTATGAGCGTGTTTAATTGTAACAACTAAGAGTCAGGTATCAAAAGGGTCAGTTATATTTATAAAGATAATTCCATTTCGAACCAAACATGATATATGTTACTAACTGAAATGGAATAACTGTGAAAACTGGGTAAATGTGTACTTTTGTACAATGATATGACGTAAATACGCTGTCAGTTCAATTGATGGCAGTGGACACGATCGTGTTGATAGACCATAAAGTCACGATAGCGTATATTTTTGTGCAATATGGCGTCTTAATGGTATCAATTGAATTTATGGTTGTAATCACGATAGGCCATAGATACATCATAAAGTGGTGATTTAAACGAACATTTACAAAGAAAAATAAAACAAACAATATACATAAAAATGCTCTTCCTTCTTATCCTTCACATTCGCACCATTTATAGTAATGGTCTTCAAGTTTCGTTTATAACTTTTTGCCTTTTTCTGTTCTAATCTTTTATTTTGTTTATTCATTTATTTATTTATTGTCATGCTTTACGAGATCATGGTATGAAAATATAGTTTAACCTAAAAACTGGTTGTATATTTATGAAAAAGATGGAAATACAGGAATTTGGATATTTTTTTCTATTCCTACTGTAATTAGTATAAGTGTCATAAATGCATAGAATAATAAGAAGGTACAAATACCTAAACTAAAGTTTACAAATATGAACCATAATTAAAAAGGTGTGTGTCTGTGTCTGTATATGTGAGTTATTTTCTCTCCTTGTTTCTTTCTGTGTCCCTTTCTGTAGAAGAGCGTAGGCTCGAAACGTTAAAGACTTTTTCACTTCCCGAGCGTTAAACTAAGACATCTGTTTGTTGTCTACACCACCTGTCTTCGTCTTTTCTTTTCTTTGTGAATTTTCATATATATGGAACAAAAACGCAATAGAGGAATATAAAATATTCGGACGGTTAGACGATATAAAGAGGGAGAAGAGAAACAACAATTATAAGGACAGGCAAAACAAGACAGGTCATTCGTGGCCTTCTTTCCTCAGTCAAGTACCAGAAGTTACGACCGTTTCGGGCACTTACACTTGAGACGGTTCGATCTGGTTGTCCCCCAAAAAGTCTAATCTAAGAGCATTAGACCTCTTTGCAAGAAAGCTAGCGAATGTGTACGGCAACAAAGACAAAAACCGGAGAACATGGTACACAATTCTGAATACAAACAAGAAAAAAACCAACAGGTGTCTTTTGACTGAGAACGAATCAAATTGAGCTGGGGTGTATGAAGTGAAAGCCTAAAGGCAGGAACATAGGAGATGGACATAAGAGGTGTTGACGGTCGGCAGTCAGGCCAAGAAAGAAAGATCATGGCTGGCTGAACACCGTTCACGTGGAAGGAGGAGAGATGGGTAGGGGACAGCGAGATTGAAGGATTAGAAAAGAATCAGAGACAGAGATAAAGGAACAGGGGAGATAAACGAGTGATATATATATATATATATATATATATATATATACATATAGAGAGATAAACGAGTGGGAAATAGCAAGAGTTAAAAAAGAGAATATATATATATATATATATATATATATATATATATATATATATATATATATATTCTCTTTTTTTAACTCTTACTATTTCCCACTCGTTTATCTCCCCTGTTCCTTTATCTCTGTCTCTGATTTTTTTCTAATCCTTCAATCTCTTTTAAATATACAAATTTAAAAGTTAAAGACCTTGAAATATATATATATATATATATATATATATATATATATATATATATATATATATATATATATATATATATATATATATATATATATATATATACATGTATACATGTGTGTATGTACGTATGTATGTATGTATTATTACTTTACAATCTGAATAGTTGTTGTGATTTCGAAGTTTGGGTTTGCGAGCCTTCGTCGGACTGTAGTACACTTTCATTCAGCTTGGCTTCTTTTAGACTCAAATGTACCAACATCCAAAAGAACTCGCAGGCTGAAACTTCAAAGTCATAGTCATATTTGCTCTTTTAAAAGTTTAATAAATATATTCTCTACAGAAAGAACTGAATTATGTTAAATTGTCTTTACTACAACTCGACATGAAAACGCGCGCGGGCGCACACACACACACATACGCACAAGTCAGATGATAAAGACGGAAAATGGAATACATTGGAAACTTTATTGCTCACAACGATCGTTTCGTCACATCCTGCATCGATCTCTCGCGGGTGGGAAATTAGAAAACTAGTTGTGGTGCATCCCTCGGTGCAGAAGCGTCTCGTCAGGTAATGTAATAAGAGGTATCTCCTGTAAAGAACTCTGTTTCGCTCGGATTTAATACATCATGTTCCTAATTGCCATATGTTTAAGATGTTGTGCAGGAATGGGCATATATATATATATATATATATATATATATATATATATATATATACATGTGCATATATACACATGTATATATATATATATGTATATATATATATATATATATGTACATATATGTGTGTGTGTGTGTGTGTGTGTGTGTGTGTGTGTGTGTGTGTGTGTGTGTGTGTGTGTGTGTGTGTGTGTAGACAAAATCAAAATCAAAATGGGAAAAACAAGATTTCGTTGTTCATTTATGTGAATCGGATGCTTTTTTGTTTTGTTTAAAAGCGAAGAATATTGTTTTTGTTTTTTTGTGTTTCTTTTTTTTAACAGGGCAGAAAGATAAAGAAAAACAAAGGGGGTTGTAATAGACTGAGAGAGAGATTTCAGGACAATCAAGAAAGAAGAGAAAATATAATAAAGGACGGGGAAAGGATAGATAGATAGATAGATAGATAGATAGATAGATAGATAGATAGATAGATAGATAGATAGGTAGGTAGGTAGACGGACACAGACACACAGACACACAGACAGAAAGAGAGACAGACAGACAGATAGAGAGAGAGAGAGAGGTATCTTTTCAATTTGATGTGGTAAATTCATTGAAATTTCACTACAAAGCATTTTTCTTTTCTCTTCTTTCTGTTCTTTCCATTGTATACCTATCAACATATTTTAAAATAAACACAATTTCTCACAAGGGCTGGTGACCTTTCAAGGATGTCAATTTTAGGAAGTAAGATTGAAAAAAATAAGAAAGGAGGGTGCGGTCATCACTGAAAAATAAAAAAAATACTTCAAAGTCCTAAAGTCCTATGAAAATGTATATTTCTTTCTACTTGTATAGTCAACTCCCACATTCTGTGTAATTTCATATTTTGCATGAACAAGCATTGAATATTAGTACAATATTCATAATCAGGAACATAAAGTCAGAATATAAAAAATAATTTGGTACTGTTTATAATTCAGTCTATTCTTTAAGTACATTTAATCAAACATCATAAATGAGTTTGTATGTATATTGTATATTTAGCTGGAAGTCACTCTGCAGGAGTATATATAATAAAGCAGGGACTGCTTAAATATATATTTTTTGAGTATCTTTCATCCTTTTGTAGGATTTCTTTTTCTTTTCCTTGCTTGCTTGGATAAGATAATTCAAAAGAGATCTTTTTCACGAATTACTTTGCCAAGTAGTTACATTAGATATCTTTTTTAATCAGTGGTAAAATGGTTCTAGTATTCTTTTTCGGGTACATGTAAGTTATATAAGAACAACAGTAGTCAAAATTCCAATGTTATATATATATATATATATATGATCATTTATGGAGATGAGTATCATGTTATTAACATTGGAGCCATATTCAGAAGCAACAGTAATAATGTAATATAAATATTTTCTCTTCATCCCTCATCATTACTATTACATAATAATAATAATAATAATAATAATAATAATAATAATAATAATAATAATAATAATAATAATAATAATGGAGTTCCTCTGCTTCTCTTTCAAAAATTTAATTTTAGAGAGAATTTTTTGCAACTTCATTGCTTTTCGGAATTTTGGGTAATCTCTTGAACATTCGTAAAAGGGAAAGATTTTGAACTTTCCTTCACCGAATATTTCTAGACGCTTGCTCAGTGGAATCCTGCGCAGTTCCTCTGGTCGGATGTGTTGCCTGCGAATTCTTGTACGTTGGCAGAGGGAATTGTTTGTTTTGCCAATGTAATTTTCCTTGCAGTTATGGCAAGTAATACAGTATATGAGATTCTGCATCTTGCAGTTCATATCTGCATTTACTTTAAAGGAGTATCCGCTCTTGAATTTTACGTGGGAACTACTTTCTAAGCATTCACAATAGTAGTTGTTGTTGTATGTTCCACATCTGCTATCTCCATATTCTTTTACAGAAAATTCCGATTCCATTCTCTGATGTAAATTTTGCTCTTGTGAGGTGCTTTTTGAGATTTTTTGTTTGACGTCTACTGTTTTGTAAGGGGTTTTTTTATCAATCAGATTTTTCATTTTGGGGTTTGTAGAAGTATAAGTAGGTTTGATTTTATGCTGTGAAAGATGTTGACTACTCCAGGATTGTGCGTATTAATAAATAGAATAGTGTGTTCATTTACTTTTCTTTTGGTGTCCTTAGTTGTGTGATGCTCAAATTCATCACTTTCAAATTCCTTCATTTATATCCTAAGGGATATTTCTGCATTGTTAGGTCTTTGAGCTCGTTGAGTCGGATTTGACGGAGTCAATCGCTATAGTACAGATACGTCTTGTCATGCTGTGTGGGATGTTCCTTTTGATGTGTGGGGGATGGCAAGAGTAGAAATTCAAATATTGGTGCATGTCTTTTTTTTTTTGTAAAATATGTCCGTTGTGACTGTGGCGTTGTGTATTTTATGTGAATATCCAGGAATGGTAATTCATTGCAACTGGTTTTTGTCGTAATTTGATGGATGGGTGAAGTGTATTGAGTATATTATTAAATATTTGTAGGTCCTCATTTGATTTCTCCCAAAAGATGAAGCAGTCATCGTAGAAGCGATTTCACTTTTTAATGATATATTTCTCGCAATCCTGATTAAAAGCTCTCTCTACTTCCTCGTAAAGCTTTTCTTCCAAGTATCCCATGACTAGGTTGTCATATGAGAGTGCAAACCGCATTCCCATAACGGTGCTTTTAATTATCGATATGTTTTATTATCGAATCTAAAGGTGTTTTCTTCTAGTACTAGGTGTGTGGCCTTGATTATGAAGTCAGTTTTGAAGCGTTCATTTATCCATCTTCTGTGTTTCTCTACCCAGTGTTTGACTGCTTCCAGGCCCAAAATGATATATTGATTAGTGACATCAAAGCTTGTAAGTATAATACCTTCTGGGACAGCGTGTGGAATGTGCTGGAAGAAATCTATGCCGTCCCGTATATCCCTATGTATTAATGGGCGTAAACGTTTTAGGAGTATGTCCAAATAAACAATAACAATATTCTCCTCTTCTAAACAAAGGAAAAAAGCATCCAATTCACATATATTAACAAGGATACGTTCTACTTTTACCATTTTGATTTTGATTTTGTTTTGACGAGCTCGAAAAATGAACGAAAGCGCCAATAAAGAATTATCCAAAATTCTGACTGCCTCCTTTTTCTCAGTATATATATATATATATATACAAGAAATGAGGGCAGGGAATCGTCAATTAATAATAGAATTAACAATTAACAATTTTGCCAAGTAGTTCAGTATGAAATAAACCTTTATCGGTAAGAACATTTATCATCATAAATATAAGGGATTAGCAATTGAGTTGCTTCTCCAGTATGTTGGAGAAGCAACTCAATTGCTAATCCCTTATATTTATGATATATATATATATATATATATATATATATATATATATATATATATATATATATATATATATATATATATAAATCCTTTGTCTTTTACTTCTTTCAGCCAGTGGACAGCACCCATGCTGGGGTTATTTTAAAGCCCTGTACTTCTATCTGTCTCTGAAAGGCAAAGTCAGCCCTTACGGAATTTTGACTCAGAACGTAATATGCAGAAAGAAATGCCGCTAAGTATTTTGTTCGATGAGCATAGAGCAAAAGTCGAGAACAATAAGCAGAGAACTTGTCGGAAAATGTAGATTCGATAGAAGTTATTCGTTACACAGGGTACGTTATATCTAGTTAATACATAATTATATGTATTTACGCACACAAACACTCATCATTTGCTTACATCCCTCGTAACATAGCAGATCGGTTGGTTGATAGAATAAGTATCAGATTTAAAATATATGTACTAGGGTCGATTTTTTTCTTTCGACTAAAACACGTCAAGGCCGTGTCCCAACATGGCTGCAGTCAAATGACTGAAACAAATCAAAGATAAAAGATATAAAACTTTGTTCCATTGTTATTGTTCGTCCTGTCATTTTTTTTTTTTTTTCAACAACTCGTGACCCGATACTTCATATATAACTAGTAACCAGATTCTGTATATTATTCCAACTGATTAGACACAACCAAGGCAACAGAAAATCTAGTATTGTTTATTGAAATACTCTAGATTCTGCATTTCCCGTTTCATTCCTTTCACACAGACTTTGTCATATCCTATTCTTTCTTATTAGCTTTTGAACATAGCCATTGAAAAATACATGGTTTAAACAATTTAGGACATACACTGTAAAGTAAATGTATGTTTATTTTACACGCGCATACAATACGCACACACGCAAACATACACACACATATGCATAGATAAATAAAGTTAATCTTAAGAAAACAATTCACGCGGAGTGAAGCAGTTACGGAGGCTATATCAATTTCCAGACGAAGCAAAAAGTAAGAAAATACGACAAGATATTTAACAATGCAATGTAGAAAAGACACTCTGTTGGTAGTAATGAATACAATAAGTAAGATGCCAACTGCATATTTGTACTTTTTTAATGTCTGCCATAACTATATAGTGTTAGGAAAAAATAATTAACTCAACATTTATATTAATGCTACTAAACATATTTCAGAGATTCATAAAATATTTTATGATATGAACGCTCTCAATACCCCTTTCCTCTCTGTGTGAAACACATACGCAATCTCTCTCAAACTCCTTCGCTCTCTCTTTCTCTATTTCTCTCCTAACATGCCTGTGTATGTCTTCAGATAGATAGATAGATATCTTTTTATTATAGCCACACAGGGCTAAATACAGAAAATGGACAAATTGCAAAGTAGAGCTAGGGGGGGGGGGGATAATTTGGATCAAAAGGGATCGCGGGAAGAAAAAAAAAAAAAAAAAAAACGTGGGAGGGGGCGATCAATAGGGATCGTGTATCACAGTCGATGTAAAAAACGGGGAACAGATTAGGTTTATCCGTGGAGAGAAAAGCCTACGGAAAAGACCACGGTCACCTCAGGCTTTTTTTTTTTAAAGGTACATGAAAGTAAGTACCTTCTCTCTTTTTGTCTCTTTTTGTTACAAGTCTATGCTTAAAATGGTGTCGTCTTTCATTCTTACCATTCTTGCCACATTTACCCATTTTTTACTGAAACTTTCATTCGACAACACTTTCCTCTCTATCCTCATCCTCCTTTTCAAGTAGTACTTGAAAAAGTTGACGAGGGACTGACCAGAGAGGAAAGTGTTTGTTTGTAGACCTTTCAAACGCGTCCACCACACGCATTCTTTTGCCATAGCTATCAGTGTTACAAAAACCGTTTTTCCTTCCCGTTTAAAGGAAGGTGGCGGAACAATATTCACGATAGACTCGGCTGATAAGTGGGCTCGTCCCACACGCGACAACAGCCGTTCGACGAAGGTCCACAGCTCTGAAATATCTGGACACTGCACGAGTGCGTGCAGAACGGTTTCGTCGCTCTGACCGCATCTCGGGCAGGTCGGTCCGGTGGTTTTCGAACCGTGTCTGTAGATCTTCTCTCGAACTGGTAGTGCGTCTCGATAGCATTGCCAAGCCAGGGATCTCTGGAAATTATCCATTGGCCCCGGCCCGAACGTCGTCTTGAAAAGGCGGGTTAAGAATTTCTCGTCGACACCCAGGTTTGCCCCGAGAGTGTCGTCAGACCTCCCCTCCACTAGTCCTCTATAGAACGCATTGGTCGTTTGGAAGTTGCACAAGTTTGATCCCGGACGGCAGAGCTGTTGTAGAGCTTGGCGACACTCGCGGTGCCATTCGCCCAGTTTCGGTCTCTTCCTGATCCATGTTTGCAGTTCGGTGAGTGAGACGAGCTGCGGGAAGGCGTGCCTCACAAACGGCGCCCACACCTGTTCACCGTCGTCAATGAAGTTCCAGAGATGCCGCAGTCTCAGCGCATGTCTGCGCATCATTAACCACGGCATCCCCAGTCCTCCACGTAACGGTTGTTGACAGCAAATGGATCGCCTCACCATCGGAACGCCACCCTTCCACAGAAAGCGGAAAAGTATGCGTTCTAGTTTCGTGATGGTGGCATCGGGACAAGGCACGACGGTCAGGCGGTAATCGATGACTGATGCGATATACACATTAGCCACCTCCGCCCGGCCTTTTAGAGATAACTTTCTCTCAGCCCATGTTTGGCTGAGTTTGATCACTCTACTGGTGATCTCGTCCCAGTTCTTATCCATTTGGAGGTCCGGACTGAACCAGACCCCGAGCAGTTTAACCGGTCCGTCCGTCCAGAGTCCCACTACGGAGTCACTGTTGGACGGTATGGGCTTGCTTCTCCAGGTGCCGAGTAACAAACCCACTGACTTTTCCGGGTTAATTTTTGCTCCTGTCACCGTTTCGTATTCTTTAAGTGTCTCGCCTAGCATCTCGACGTGCTTTTCGCTCGACACTATGACGGTGACATCGTCCGCATATGCAGACACGCTCGTCCCGCAACCCAGCTCTCGTGGGATACCCCTCAGTGTCGCCAGCTTCCGCAGTAGTGGTTCGATCGTCAATACATACAGAAGCGCCGACAAGGGACATCCCTGACGGACCGAACGCGTGATGTCGAACGGTTTTGACAGGTGACCGTTTACCCGTATTACCGATCGGATGCCGCTATACAAGGCAGCGATCCAACCGCGGAAGACGGGACCAAAGCCAGCTGCCCTGAGGACGGCCGCTAGGTATCGATGGTCGACCCTATCGAAGGCTTTAGATTGATCTAAATTGATCAGCGCCCCACCCATGCCAGGATCCTTAACTACCCTGTCCATGATGTAGCGCATGAGGTGGAGGTTGTCATGGATACTTCTGCCCGGCACGACGCATGTTTGCGCCCTGTCGACCAGTTTATCGATGACAAGCGCCAACCTCTCGGCTATTACTTTGGCCAAAATTTTCAAGTCTGCGTTGAGCAGAGTGATGGGCCTGAAATTATCTATAAAATTCCCCTTGTTTGGGTCTTTCTTCAGCAATGTCACTGCACCTCGGCTCACGAAACCGGGAATTCTCCCGTTTTGTTGCCAGTTGCAGTAGACTGATGCCAAGAGGTCGCCAAACAAGTCTGGCATTTGACAATACAGCTCGTAGGGTAGACCATCCAATCCAGGTGACTTATCCCTCGCGCAGCCCGCCATAGCATCCCTTACTTCAGCAGCTGTGATGGGACCCTCACAACACTCTGCCTCTCCCGCCGAGAGCCGCGGCAGGCCGGTCAGGTAGGCAGTGAAGTCCATCCTGCGTTCCGACTCACCGCTCGCACCGAACAGTCGAGCAAAGTGCTGTTGAAAGGCCCCACACATCCTTTCGGGTTCGAGCAGACTACATCCCTGTTCATCGATTAGAGACCGAATGGTGGCTCTGTTACCGCGTTGCGCCTCCGCCACCCGGGCTTCTCGCGCAGCTTCGATCCCTTCGTTCCTTAAGGCACGCATTTTAGCTCTGACGACGCAACCTTCGTGTTTGGCGTTGAGGTGTTGGTCGAGGGCCATCCTCGCAGCCAAAACGTTGGTTGCGCTGCCAGTTGTAAGTGCCTCTTCTAGTTTCTTAACTAAGTCTCCCTCTACTCTATTTCGATCTATCGCTAGTTCTTTACTAAACCTAATAGATTCCGATTTGATTGCCATTTTCAGGGCAAACCACCAGCGGTTGTTAACGATGGCTCCTGTTAACGCCCTCTTAATTAATTCGCTAATCCGGTTCCTGTAAACCTGCCGCGCTAAGAGCGAAGCGTTCAGTTTCCAGTAACGGGGACCCTGCCTATGTGTCTTATCTAAGTCGAGCGTACACGTCACAAACTTGTGATCTGTGTAGCTGACTATTTTAAATTGTGGACATCCTACACTATCTCTATCCGCTGTCCTACATAGAACTCTATCTAGATACGATCTCGACGATCCGACGCGGTTTGTCCAAGTCCACGTTGGCACGTTCGGATGGTCGAGTCGGAACCTGTCAGACAAATGGAAACGTCTGAGCAGGTATTTGAGGCACTTACATCCCCTTCTACTCCTATCCACTCCCACATAGTCTATATGCGTGTCCAAGGTAGCGTTCCAGTTCCCTACTAACAGTAAAGGTCGTGACGTTCCCAGGAAAACCTCTAGACGTCTAAGGAAATCCGCCCGACCCGTTAAGGACGGTGCATACACTGCCACCAGACGGAAAGCACACCCGTTTGTGCTATCGACGTCCAAGACAACCAGCCTACCCTCCGGGTCTAGGAATATTGGCCTTACTTTTAGGTTCAGACTCTTCCGAAAAAGCACCGCGGTACCACCACCACCCATGTTTGGCAGACAGGGAGAAAAATAAATGTCGAAATGTCCACCAAACATGGACTTGAGGGCCCGCGGGTTACTGAGTCTGGTTTCACTGATAGCCATGATTTCTATGTTCTGTGACTTGATGTCATTTAGAAGGTAACCTTGCTTCCAAGCTGACGCCAAGCCACGTACATTTACACAACCTAATTTAAGCATAGTTGAAGTCGAAATTTGTGTTTCATACACGACAGTAAAAGAGACAAGAGAGAAGGTTACTTACTCGTTTCGAAAGTTTTAGCTTCCTCTTCTTTTGAAGTATCTTGGATGAGGTTTTTGAAGAGTTTCTTTGATAAATATTTTTGGAACCCCCCAACCGCATTTGGAAAGAGGGTTTTGAGTGTGTGGTGCTGCGTTTGTGTGATGTGAACTATTTTGATGTGTTTCGGTGGTGTAGTGCGTGGATGATTGTTCAGCTTATAATTATCTTCAGAAATGTTTGTTTGCGATATGATGTAGTCCATTAATTTTGTGTTTGTTGTGTCTATCGCTGATAGCATTGTGTGTGTTTTTGTGATGTTGGTGCTGGTTTGTTTGTGCAAGGGGCTTTCAGCGGTTACATATTTCCCTGCTTTGCATGCATTTAATTTTGGGGTTGTTTTTGATCTTTTTCTTTTACTTCCTGTGGCTATTTGCCATTCTGTAGAACTTTCATCGTTGGACGAAATGTCTGACGAATCAGAAGGGGGTAAAGGCAAAGCATTTGGTTCTATTTGTGTGTTTGTCGATGGTGTTGTGGTGTGTGGTGTGTGTGGTGTGTGTGTTGTTGGGGAATTGGGAGTAGTATTGGTCTTTTCTTCGTTCTCAGTGGTTGTCTTCTTGGTTGTTGTTCTTGGTGTTGGTGTTGGTCTGTCTTTAGTTGTTGTTGGTGGTGTTGTTTCTGTTTTTGACTCAGGTGGTGGTGTTGTTTGGTTGGGTTGGTTTGTTCGTTGTTGCCGTTCTTTCGTTTTCGCATATAGCTGCTTGATCAGTTGTGCATACGGTGGTGTGGGTAATAATGCTGGTGTTTTGGGTTTTTGGTTTTCCCGTGGCTGTTGTTGTTGTTGTTGCTGTTGTTTCGCGGCAGAATTGCAGTCCTTTTGGAAGTGAGCTTCACTGCCACATATGTAACAGCGTGGTCGTCTGCCTTCCACCACTACATACAGCCTTTGCGTTGATGGTAACTTTATGTAGGTGGGTATTTTATTTAGTGACTCCTGGGTAATATGGAGAAGGATCTCCATTTTTTTACCCACCCACCATTGCTTTTCAGAAACATTAATTTGCAATATATCAACTTCCTCCATATCGACACATACGGCTGATGTTATCCATAGTGTGTCTACCGTGGGAGGAATATTTTTTATGATAACCCTTGTTACCCTCTGACCAAGGTAACTCGGTATCATTGTTAA
>NC_142928.1:24806574-24814074 GCF_046866305.1 Octopus bimaculoides
ATTCTAAATCCGAAATTAAACCGAAAATAGCCAACACTTCATATAATAAACAATGTTAAAAGAATATTTATGACTAAAACCATAAATCCGAAAATAAACCGAAATTTGTTTTTCTTTAATCACCTTTAAACTTCAAAAACTGTATTAAGTAATCCTCATAGACTTTCAGATATGCGCGCGCACGCAGACACATACTAAATAATAAATAATATATATACAAGCATATATGGGTGAAGGACGTGAACAACGGTGCAAATAACATGAAATATGGAAACAACGAGAAAAGAAATGGAAAACGGAATAAGTTAACACAGAGAAAGGCCCTTCATCAGTTGTCGGCTGTCTGTCTACTCCTTATTTCGAGCATTCAGCGACAATATGAGCCTCCAGGGACTCCAGGGACTTTATGCAAACGGTAGCAACTGGAAACAAAGTAGGAGACATATACTGTTTTCTTTCTAGCCAAGGGACTTCATCACTGATTAGTACTGTTCTCGAAAATAATTGATTCACACACACACACGCACACACACATACACACACACGCACGCACACGCACACATACACACACACACACACACACACACACACACACACACACACACACACACACACACACATGCAAATGTGCGTGTTTCTTCACATGTATATGTACCGTGTACAATGTGTGTGCAGAAATATGTGTCTATCTATCTATTTAACTATCTATCTAAGGTCGGGTGGAGGTGGCGAACACGTCCATCGCGTCCGTCATCTACTACCGCCTGACCGTCGTTCCTTGTCCCGACCCTACCATCACCAAGCTGGAGCGCATCCTCTTCCGCTTCTTGTGGAAAGGAAGCGTTCCGATGGTTAGGCGATCCGTTTGCTGCCAACACCCGTTAAAAGGAGGACTGGGCATGCCGCGGTTGATGATGCGCAGACACGCGCTGAGACTGCAACATCTCCGGCTCTACGTAGACAACGGTGAACAGGTATGGTCGCCGTTTGTGCGGCGCGCTCTCCCGCAGCTCGTCTCCATGACAGAACTGCAGTCGTGGATCAAGAAGAGGCCGAGGAAGGGCGTATGGCACCGCGAATGTCGCGTTGCTCTCCGGCAACTCCAACACCCCGGGTCAACCTTGAGCGACTGCATCACAACTAACGCATTCTATAGTGGATTAGTGGAGGGAAGGTACGACGACGATCTCGGGGCGAACCTGGGCGTCGACGAGGAATACCTGAGCCGCCTGTTTAAGACGACCTTCGGGCCGGGACCTATGGACAATTTCCAGAGATCCCTGGCCTGGCAGTGCTATCGAGAAGCTCTACCTGTTCGGGATAAGCTCTACAGGCATGGCTCGAGAAACACGGGACCGACCTGTCCGAGATGCAGGCGGAGCGACGAAACCTTTCTGCACGCACTCGTACAGTGTCCCACCATTTCCGAGCTGTGGGCTTACGTCGAACAACTGCTATCGCGTGTGGGACGAGTCGGTCTATCAGCCGAGTCTATCGTGAATATTGTCGCGCCTCCTTCTTTTAAACGGGAAGGAAGAGCTATTTTCATCGTACTTGTGGCTATGGCGAAAGAATGTGTATGGTGGACGCGTCTGAAAGGTCTAGAGACAAAGACTTTCCTCTCTGGGCAATCTCTCATCAACTTCTTCAAGTATCATCTGAAGAGGAAGGTGAGAGTAGAAAGGGAAGTCTTGTCTAGTGAATGCTTCAAAAAAATATGGGTGAATGTAGCAAGGATGGCACGTGTGAATGACGGAGCCACCTTGAGCATAACACTATGAAAGAGTAAAAAAAAATCCAGACAAAAAACAAAAAGGCAAAAGAGAGTCACTTACTGTTATAATTTCTGTAATGACAATATTGACCAAGGCTACCGTGGTCTTTTCCGTAGGCTTTTCTTTCCACGGCTAAACCTAAACTGTCCTCCTCTCTTTTTACACGAGAACATTACTGTGTGATACACGATCCCTATTGATCGCTTTTTTTTTTCTCTCGATCCCGTTTGATCGAAATCCCCCCTTTTTCCCTTCCTACGATCCCTTTTGATTGACACACCCCTATTGTTTTTTTTTGGGGGGGGGGTTCCTCCCCCCTCCCAAAAAGAAAAGCTCTACATTGTATCTGTCCCATCTTTGTTGAGCCCTGTGTCGCTAATAAAAGAAATGTATCTATGTGTGTGTGTGTATGTATATATATATATATATATATATATATATATATATATATATATATATATATATATATATAAAGGGAGAATTCAAAACAAAAAACAAAAGACGAAGATAGGTGGTGTAGACAACAAACAGATGTATTAGTTTAACGTTCGGGAAGTGGAAAGTCTTTAACATTTCGAGCCTACGCTCTTCCACATAATAGAACACAGAAAGAAACAAGGAGAGAAAAGAAAGAATGTGTAGTGGCTAAAGATCTATCATGGCGAATGATATATATATATATATATATATATATTGTTTGTAGAAATACATAAATCCAAGGGAGAGCACACTTTGAGATGTAGAGCAGTTAATATTATAATGGAGGCCGGTTTATTGGGTTACCCTGGGTTTCTCGCTGATAAGGGGTTTAGCTTTACGGCGTATCTTCACACCCCAAACACTGCTGTTCTAAGATCTCTTCAAAATATGAAGGCGGAAATGCCTCTCTATAAAAGTAAACACAAGATGATTTCTCCCTGACCATACATATCTGGCAACTAAGGGACGAAGGGATACCATACTCGATCGCATGGAAAATACTTGAGGACCCAGGCCCCGCACATCAGCGGGACGAAACGTTTCAAGTTATGCATTGCCGAACGCGCGAGAATCCTAAAAGACTCGATCATGCTAGGGAGCATCCTGAATTCCAGGATGGGCCATGCTTTCATTTTAGAAGATTCCTGTTGGCTTTTTAGAATCTGCAAGGCGAGGGAGGCTACAGCCTCCATTATAATATATATATATATATATATATATATATATATATATATATATATATATATATATATATATATATATATATATGTATGTTTGTATGTATGTATGTATATATGTATAAATATATATATATATATGTATATATATATATATACATAAATATACATGTATATATATAAATATATATATCTGTGTATATGTGTATGTGTATATATATGTATATATGTGTATATATGTGTGTGTGTGTGTGTGTGTGTGTGTGTGTGTGATATACTTTTTCACTTCCCGAGCGTTAAACTAATACACTTGTTTGTTGTCTACACCATCTGTCTACACGCCTTTCTTTCAAGCAAAGGTTCCCCCAAGACAAGGTGCTGGTTTATTACATATGACTCATTTATACGTGACCATCTCTCATTGTCCCTGTTCTGATAGGTGTTTTTACAAGACCTCTAAATGTATTCGTACCAAATCTTCCCCCAGGGTAAGTCGCCAGTTTATAGTGTATATATAACCTATTCAGTTCTGTCTTTGTTCAGCTTAAGATCATCCCTAATAAAGTATACCTTTGATCAAAGACTTACCAGCCATGATCATTTAGTATTTTATTCGTTCACGTGTTAAGGATTTCATTACATAATCTGATTCGATTGTAAGATACCCGTAATTCTATTAACTGGAATTTTTTTTAATGAAATTTTGATTTCTAGCATAAAACAGCCTTAGAAACACGCTGGAATGATCAAAATAACATTTCAAAATAACATTTTAAAAAGAAATAATCGAGATATTGGGTGAAAAATTAGCAAACCTCATTTGAATATCAGAGAAATATACCTAGTAGATATAGCAAAAAGGTTAGATATGTGTAAATATTGACAGATAATTACGAAATTTTTAATTTTTAAGTGATCTCATATGAGATCACTGGTAGATAATGGGTTAAGGAGTGATTTGAGGAAAATTCGGCTGATATTTCTATCTAGTCGAGCGGCCACACCGAGGCTGCATCTTTGTTTTATCATCATGGTAAAAAATTTATATTCTTACGAAGTGATGACTATGAACTTGACTTTGTAAGCCGGATTATAAGCACCAGGTGTCGCCTATTTGCAAATAGATGAACTGGGACAGTAAAGGTGAAGTGTCAATATAGTCGAAACATCCCAAAACCGGTGGAATGATACGAACTGCTTACATTTTGGTTTGTTATCTTTAACTCTATCATTTTCACCACCCACTCAACCACTTTTGGCCATATGTAAAATTTTTAGAACAATGCACTTAAGCACCGTTTTCACTATTTGACTTCCATCCCACATTCTCTCCCCACCTCTCTATCTCTCACACACATACACACGCGCACACACACACACATACACACACATACAGACGCACACTCACCTAAGTACGCATGCACATGCACACACAGAGAAAGACCGACACGAATTGGTTTTTAATTATCAAAGAGATGATTTTATTAAATTCCAGGAAAATTATAGTTCCAAAAGTACGTTTTTCTTTTAAACTTTCTTTTATCAGACAGATAATTGTGAGCAACAGAAAACTACTATCAATTAAAATTTCAAAATTAAATACTTTTTAACAATTATATTTTGTTTAGAGCTAAGATTTTACAACTTTCTTTCTTTCTTTTTTGTTATTTTTGTTTTTGGATTTTTTTGCCCATCTCAGTTCTCAAGAGGCGGTGTCTTCTAGAAAAATATATATGTAAAATTGATGTAAAATAATATGAATAAAACTATAAAATATAATATAAATTATATAAAATACAATAAACGAAAGTTTAAAAAAAAAGAGCTAGAGAGAGAGAGAAAGTTTGAAAGAAATATAAAAAAAAACATATAGAAGACAAACGGAAGAAAACAGGAAGGAGACGAAAAAATGTGAAGATAATGGAGAGGAAGAAAAGGGGACATAATTACGACTCAAAATGTAGAAAATAAAAATTATAACTTTAAGTTATTTTTGATTTGTCTGTGTCTGTTGTGGAATTAAAACAATTAAGAATGATTCTTTTTTTTATGTTTTATACTTTTAATTGTTTTCTACTACTATTGGAATAGTTGAAGTTGTTGTTGTTGTTGTTGTTGTTATCGTTGTTCTTTTTGTTGTTGTTGTTGTTGTCGTCGTCTCTGTTGCTATTGTTAAAAATCTCTTCCGTGCTTTTTATACTCGTGTTTATCCCCCTCTCGCTTTCACTCTATTTTTCTTTCTATCTCTCTATCCATCTATCTATCTCTATCTATGTATCATTCTTTGTTCCCTCCCCCCTCTCTCTCTCAGTTCATCTCTTTCTTTGTTTCTCCCTTCACTACATTTCGAACTTTCTCACAACCGTTGTCTACCATCTCTCCTTCATTTTCACTATACATACATACATACATACATACATATATATATATATATATATATATATATATCTTCATCTGTCTGTGTGTCTCTGTCTCTCTTCTCTCTCTCCCACCTCTCTCCATCTCTCTCCCTCTCTCTCTCTCTCTGTCTGTCTCTCTGTCTCTCTGTCTCTCTGTCTCTCTGTCTTTCTCTCTCTTTCTCTCTCTCTCTCTCCCTTTCTCTCTCTCTCTCTCTCTCCCTCTCTCTCTCTCTCTCTCTCTCTCTCTCTCTCTCTCTCTCTCTCTCTCTCTCTCTCTCTGTTTTCCTTGCTTACATCCTAATCACTAATTTTCTTATAAACGTCCCCCCATCTCTTTCCGTCTATTTCTATTCTTCTTGTTCAGATCAATTCTTTTTCACATTATTATTATTTTTGATGCCGATGCTGGTTTTTCTTCTTTTTCTTCTTTCCTTCTTAATTTTATCACAAATTCCACTTAGAAAACTAAACTAACTTCAATTGAATTGAGAATCTCAGTGGTTACTGCTAGCCTTTCGACCCCCGAATCACCAAATCCTTAATTAAATCACTTCAATATTTGTACAGCAACACTGGTAAACTTCATTCAATAAGGTGGTTGTTTACATTAAGCTGAGACGTCAACGCACGTTCAAATCTTGATTGGGTATATTTCATCTGGACACAGGCATGCCTGTGTGATAAAGAAGATTGGTCTTCCACTACGTGGCACGTTGCGGCACATTGTACCAGGTTGGCACGTTGTGGGACATTGTACCAGGTAGGCACCTTGTGACATATTGTACCAGGTAGCCCGTTGAGTAAGTGCATTTTGCCATAAAAGAAAACTGATTTGAAGCCTGTCGAATGGATCGTTTCTTTCTTGAGGTTTGCATATCACCCGGATTTATTCTATCAGCTCATTTGATCTTTATGTATCTTTAGCAGACTCCACGTTCTTGTAAGTATCTGAGGAAGATCTCCGTTGTGAGGATAACCGACTTTCTACCCACAGGCCTTGGAAACCATCGCGCGCGCTCGTGTGTCTGTCTGTGTGTGTATAGTGCACGGTAATATCGATATATATATATATATTTAGAATTTAATTATCTCCTACAGATGTTTCAATGGAATGAAATATCAATGTATTATTACGTAATTAAAATACATAATTTTAAAACTATTCGTTAGCCATATCTTCGAGAGAAAGGATTACAAAAAATGGATAACCAGGAAACAATTACTGATTTCAATACAAAAGAGACATATCGTCTTCGCTGATTCTGATTAAACATATGAATTTGTTGCACTAGGATTTACTGCATTGTTGAAACGAACTAAAGTTTACAGATGTTTTATCAGTTGAACGTTTAATTACTGTGGAAATATTCTTTGATGTTAATTAATGCATCAAATATACATACACATCTCAAAAATAAATACACATCCTTCGTTATAGCTTTTTATGTATGCAGGCACTCTTCATTAGAACAAAGCTAAAAAGGGTTAGATCATTAAAAACTACTCAAGATATGTCTACTAAATACTAAATTTCAAAGGCTGGAACAATTTGAATGGAAAACGATGCCTCACTCACCATATTCGCCGGACATTACCCTATCTGATTATCATTTATTCCGCAGATTTCAAAATCATTTGAACGGAAAAATGTGAATTCTATAAACGAGGTCAGAAAAGTACTGGAGGAATATCTTCTGTCATGAACAAGTGAATTTTAGAAGAGGGTCCTTGCAAGTCTACCAGATAGATGGAAAGGCATTGTAGAAAATGAAGGAGCGTATATTTTATATTCAAAAAGAACTTTGCTTATCTTAATTTTGAAAAATAAAATAAGTTTAAAAAACCGCATTATGTATGGGATGACCAAATATATATAGTATAAAATTAATGTGGGCTGCAGAGCGCGATAAACTAAACTTGCACTTCGTCGGTTATGGTAGCAATGGTTCCAGTTAGTCCGATCAACGGAACGGCCTACACGTGAGAGAGAAACCTGCACCATTACCTGTCTTGTGCTCATCTACAGTTGAGTAGATTGGAGCAACGTGAAATGAAGTGACTTGCTGAAGGACACGACACGACGCCTGGCCCAGGAATCGAATTCATGACGCTATGATCATAAGCCGAACCTAACCAATTACACAACGCGGAGAAGAGCTATAGCTGGCA
>NC_142928.1:24819074-24826574 GCF_046866305.1 Octopus bimaculoides
TTTGACTGCGGCCATGCTGGGGCACCCCCTTCGAGGGTTTTTAGTCAAAACAAATTGACCCTAGGCCTTATTTTTCTGAAGCTTAATACTTATGTAATCGGTCTTTTCTACTGAGTTACAGAGATGAAAACACATCAACATCGGTTGTCAAATGGTTGTGGGGGACAAACACAGACATAAACACGTATATATATATATATATATATATATATATATATATATATATATATATGTGTGTGTGTGTGTGTGTGTGTGTGTGTGTGTGTGTGTGTGACGGGCTTCTTTCAGTTTCCGTCTACCAAACCCACTCACAAGGCTTTGCTCAGCCCAAGGCTATAGTAGAAGACACTTGTCCAAGGTGCTACTCAGTGGGACTGAACCCGGATCCATGCGGTTGGGAAGCAAGCTTCTTACCACACAACCACGCCTTGCGCCCATTAAAAAAATATTTCGTAAAAAACAAATAGAAATTACTGAAAACCGTTAGATTTACCGAGCTGCACGGAATTTTGTCAGTGAACCGGTCGCGGTCTCAAAGGGACGAAAATATTTTAGCAAATTAAATTTAAATGTTGAAGTGAATCTAACGGTTTTTGTGTGTTTTTTAAATGGCTTATAAACACCTTCCACGCTGCAATTGTTTTCATTCCAGCACACGATCTCGGATCAGGTCACTTGCTTTTCAAGCACATCTCCGTAAAAATAAAATTACTGATGATAGTAATTTAGTACCTGCCACTGTTGCCGGTGCTATTCTTCAACTTTATTCATAAAACATTAGCAAACATTCTTATCTACAAATTTCAAACAAATTTCATACTTGACGACCTAATATTCGCGATTCGAACTCTTCCGGTCATTACCCAACATGCTTGACCATAAGCGTCCAGGATCTTTTAGCAACAGCTTAGCATCATTTTTCTTGTCCCAAAAAGATGAAATCCCGAAAATATGAAGTTGAGTTTGGCGGCATTTGAACTCAGTTGGATGAGAGTCAAAAGAGATACCAAGAACGAAGTACGTCAATATCTCAACACAGAAAACCGAAAAGCACTTTTTAAATAATTTTAAAAACTTTCTTGTTTTTACTTCCGAGTCTTAAACAATCTTCCACGTACAGCAAACAATATTACAATATAATGTATTTGTGCGATTATGCTTTTTTTTTTCTGTTTTTGTATTTCTCTTTTTCTTGCGTTCAGTTTTTATTATTTTTTCATACTTGTTTTAATATTATATTTATGATGAATAAAGATATATATGAACATACATATATATACACACACATACATACACACACATACATACACACACATATATGTGTGTGTGTGCGCGTACGTGTATTTGTGTGTGTATGTATGCACGTGTAAATGTTTACGTATGCACACATCTATTGCATACGTATACACTCGTACATGCATATACACTCATACACATATATATGAAGATATATATATATATATATATATATATATATATACCCACACACACATGCATACACACACACACACACACACACACATATATGTTTGTGCTTGCGCGTGTGTGTGTATAGATGTATGTATGTATATATATTTACATATACATACATATATTGCCTACATATACGCTCGTGCATACATATTCTCTCACACAAACGTATGTACGCATGTACGTATGTATGCATACACGCACGTTTGTATGTCTATATGGATGGATGGATGGATAGATGGATGGATGGATGGATATATGCATGCATATATGTATATACGTATGTACGAATGTGTGTATCTATGCATGTGTGTGTGTGTGTGCGTGCGTGTGTGCGTATAGTACACGGTAATATTGATTTTCAAACTTCACTTGTTCATATATAGTTTGTGCTTGCTGGAATAATTTGCTTTGTACAATCATCCTTCCGTGTGCGTAATTGCGATGGTGAGGTGGGGGAGGTGGGAGGTGAAGCAGATGCTGCTCTCACAAACATACGATGCTACATCCAAAATCGGTGCGTCGTTCAACTGACCCGTAAAGCAATGTCTCATACACCAGCGTACTATTTACCAGGAGTAAATCGACGAGGGAGACTTCTACGTAGCCGCTTTCGCTATTAGAAATAACACCCACAAAATATCCCCTAAAAATGATGTTAAGTCACTTATAAACAAAACAAAGGAAAAAGTGCGATGGATACGGTAAACGATATAGTTTTAGTTCTTCGATAGCGCTGCTAATGAGGAGAGTCGGCCATTATTGGGATTTTGCGTGGAGCTAAATGGTAACATCTACTCCATTTACTCATGTTAGGCTTCGTCTTTAGTCTCCCCCCTCTCTCTCTCTCTCTCTCTCTCTCTCTCTCTCTCTCTCTCTCTCTCTCTCTCTCTCTCTCTCTGTATATATATATATAGATCGCTGACCAAGCACCATTCAATTTTTTTTCTCCGTGTTTTTCTCCTTGTTTTCTCCGTATTCTTTCTGTTGAAGAGCGTAGCTCGAAACGTTAAAGACTTTCTGTATTCCCGAGCGTCAAACTAATACATCCTTTTGTTGTTTACACCACCTGTCCTCGTCTGTTGTTGTTTTTTTTTTTTCGTACATTCTCCCCCCTATATATAAATATATATAACGATCTATCTGTCGTTATCTATCTACATTATTATCAATATTTATATATCTCAAGGCGGCGAGCTGGCAGAAACGTTAGCACGCCGGGCGAAATACTTAGCGGCATTTCGTCTGTCTTTATGTTCTGAGTTCAAATTCCGCCGATGTCGACTTTGCCTTTCATCCTTTCGGGGTCGATAAATTAAGTAGCAGTCGCGCACTGGGGTCGATGTAATCGACTTAATCCCTTTGTCTGTCCTTGTTTGTCCCCTCTATGTTTAGCCCCTTGTGGGCAATAAAGAAATAAGAAACGTTAGCACGTCGGGCGAAATGCTTAGCGGCATTTGGTCAGTCTTTCAGTGTCAGTCTTTCAGTTCTGAGTTCAAATTCCGCCGAGGTTGACTTTGCCTTTCATCCTTTCGGAGTCAATAAAATAAACACCAGAAGGCAGCGAGCTGGCAGAATCGTTAGCACTCTGGGCGAAATGTTTAGCGGTATTTCGTCTGCCGCTATGCTCTGAGTTCAAATTCCGCTGAGGTCGACTTTGCCTTTCATACTTTTGAGGTCAATAAATTAAGTACCAGTTACGCACTGGGGTCGATGTAATCGACTTAATCCCGTTGTCTGTCCTTGTTTGTCCCCTCTATGTTTAGCCCCTTGTGGGCAATAAAGAAATAAGAAACGTTAGCACGCCGGGCGAAATGCTTAGCGGTATTTCGTCTGTCTTTATGTTCTGAGTTCATATTCTGCCGAGGTCGACTTTATCTTTCATTCTTTCGGGGTTGATAAATTAAGTACCAGTTAGGCACTGGGGTGGATCTAATCGACTGGCCCCATCCCCCAAAATTTCGGGCCTGTGCCTAGAGTAAAAAAGAATATTTATATATCACTTTCTCCTTTGTCTCTGTTTATCAGTCTCTCTCTCTCTCTCTCTCTCTCTCTCTCTCTCTCTCTCTCTCTCTTTGTCTCTCATACATACACACATACACGCGTGCACCCTCCCACACACACACGTATACACACAGTCTCTTCTTTCTTTCTCAATCTGACTCTTCTCCACAACTAAAATATGTCTACTTATTCTCTTCTGTTAACCTAACTAGTACCCTACCCTAAACTACTTTGATTAACTCCACCTGCCTATTGTTCATAGTGTGTTACACTAAAAATCTTAAACTAAACACATGAACTTGTAGTATTCAAAGCCGGATCGATTCCGTCAGTCTGTGCGAGTCAGGAAAAGTAAGGCTATGTACAGTCATTGTGCTCCTTGAACTGAAAAGTCTAGGTAAAAATCATGAATTTAGTTTCTAAATAGAAGGCATAAAAGGCTGAGATGTCTGAAGTGGTTAAACGAAGAGCAAGTCAACGATGGAGTTTATACGTGAACATTTAACCGACGAAAAGCAGCTAAAACTCTCTCAGTTGCAGGTTTTAAAAGAGGAAAACCAAAAGAGAATTATTTTACGACTGGGGTGTCTTTGCGAATAGATCTTCTCGGTCAGGGCCAAAGTAAGTCTAAACAGGAACAGAAAAAATAACACCAACAAAAATAGGTAATGTATCCAGGAAGTTGTTGTTGGCACTCTGTCGCTTACGACGTCGAGGGTTCCAGTTGATCCGATCAACGGAACAGCCTGCTCGTGAAATTAACGTGCAAGTGGCTGAGCACTCCACAGGTACGTGTACCCTTAACATAGTTCTCGGGGATATTCAGCGTGACACAGTGTGACAAGGCTGACCCTTTGAATTACTGGCACAACAGGAACAGGAAGTAAGAGTGAGAGAAAGTTATGGTGAATGAGTACAGCAGGGTTCGCCACCATCCCCTGCTGGAGCCTCGTGGAGCTTTTAGGTGTTTTCGCTCAATAAACACTCACAACGCCCGGTCTGGGAATCGAAACCGCGATCGTATGACCACGAGTCCGCTGCCCTAAGCACTTAGCCATTGCGCCTCCACATCCAGGAAGAGAGAGAAGTGAAATAACCAAATTCGTTATCGTCGATTCGGTCATCCTAAACACCTCTAGCTGTTGTCTTGAATCTTGAGAAGGAATCGAAAAGAATTCGATCGCAAATACAAGCGGACAAGCTCTTTAGAAGAATTGCTAGCGTAGAGTTACACGTTAGGGAGCGTAGTTCGGAAATCATGATGTCGCTCCACGTCGATTCGCTACCTTTACGCATTGAGAGGTGACAGTTCCTGCTCTATTGGCATGTGGTTAGTATTGTCAGAAGGAAAAAAATCAATAGACCGTCATTACATGCAAAGTCAAACGGCAGAAAACCTTGGGCTAGATCGTGTGCGAGACGGTTTTTGGAATTCATCTGGAAAATTTTGCTGACTCTTGCATCTGTGAAGACTCTCTGGAGGACATGTCTGAGGACTCGTCCCCACGACTCCTGCAGCAATAGTGAGCTATGACTGGATGAATCAAGGGATGGACTGATGGATGCACGGACAAACGGACGGACAGATGAACGGACGGACGGCTGGATGGATGGATGGATGGATGGATGGATGGATGGATGGATGGATGGATTGACAAGTACAGTATTAGGCTAAAATTCTTGAGTTGTAATATTTCTTCTCTCTTATAGAACACATTATATCCGTAGGATGGTTGACATGTTTGAGATTATCGGAAGTTTTTGGAAAATTTGGATATTGAGCACAATACCTCAAAACACAAATATCTAAAAACATCTATTTATTTTAGGAGGTAGGTAAAGAAAGAAAGAAAGAAAGAAAGAGAAAGAAAGAAAGAAATGAATAAATGAATGAAGAAAGGAAAGAAGGAAGGAAGGAAGGAAGGAAAAGGGAAAAGGAAAATAAGAAAGAGTGAAGAAGTTGTAAGAAATAGAATGTTTTGCTGAGCAAGCTGGGGCTTCAATTAGTTTTATGGAAAGATTTTGTGTTCATTAGATAGGCGTGTGAAAGCTAATAAGAAAATATATGGTTGTTGTTGTTGTGAATATAGAATTGTGGAAGCAGAGAAAACATGAAGTGAGAAGTAGGGATGAATAATTGCAAGAGACGAGCGTGAACACTTAGAAAGAAGAAAGTATATTTAATAAATGGGAGTATAAAGTCGAATAAGTAAGATTTATGACATCGTAACTGACAGTCTAGAGAAAGAAAAAAAAAGAGAGAGAAAAACTGAAGTGATTGTATTCAAGTATATAGAGTGCCGAATAATAACGGAAGGGAGAAATAGAAATAGATGGCGCTTACAGCAATATAAAGATGTGAAAGGGACGAGAAAATGCGAAGTGGAGAGAGACATTTTGGAGTAGAGAGAAAGCAGCTGATCATTGATTAAATAAAAAAATAAAACACAATACTGTGGAAATGAAGTTAAAAGGTATACAAGATTCTGCAGCCAAATAGAAGAACTTGAATTTGCCTATTAAATCTCATATGTTAAACTATTTTTATCGTACAGTATTTCGTATTATATTTAGGCAATGATCAACAGTTTCCTCTCAACTGCTAATACACACACACACACACACACACACACACATATATATAGATATATATATATAAATATATATATATATATATATATATGTGTGTGTGTGTGTGTGTGTGTGTGTGTGTGTGTGTGTGTGTGTGTGTGTGTGTGTGTGTGAGTAAAAATAAATACAAAAAAAGGGGGTTTATATGATCTTGTATTAATTTTACAAGAATATAAATAAAACATAAAAAACAGAGTTGGAACTCTTTTAATAAAATTATATATATATATAGTTTTAGGGAAAAGAACCAAGGTTCTTTTAGTTTATTATATATAAATATATATATATATATATATATATATATATATATATATATATATATATATATATGTACATATGTATGCATGTATGCATGTATGTGTGCATATGTATTTATGTGCATGTATATATATATATATATATATATATATCCCTATATTTTATTTTTATTTTTAATCCGTCTTCCTATTTCCCCTTTTCTATTATTCTAGAACACTCCGTAAAGTTAAATATTTTCACCTGTCTTTCTTCCCTTCTTTGTCTCTCTCTCTCTCTCTCTCTCTCTCTCTCTCTCTCTCTCTCTCTCTCTCTCTCTCTCTCTCTCTCCTTGTTTTTTTCTTCTTCTCCCCCCCCCCCACACACAGTTGGTTACTTCATCAAAAACCTTGTGCATTCCTTTTTCGTCTTCTCACTCTTTTCTAATATATATATAAACTTTCCTAGTCCCACGCTCTTCTCCCAAACAAATACACCTACTTCTTTCTTTTCCTTTACACTAATTTTACTTCTGCACACGCGTGTGTGTGTGTGTGTGTGTGTGTGTGTGTGTGTGTGTGTGTGTGTGTGTGTGTGTGTGTGTCTTACTCTCTTTCTCTCTCCAACTCTTCTCTGCATTTAGTCAATTTATTACATAATACCAACCTTACTACTTATTTCCTTTCACATTCCCCATTAATAAATGCAACTGATAAAGCCATATTGTATCCACCGGCATCGTGTGAAATATCTATATCCTATTACTTAGTCTTTCATCTCTTTCTTTTATCCTCTCTTTTCTTTTTTCTTTCTTTCTTGTTTACTTTCCTTCTCTATCAACTTTTCATATTTCTTTCAAGTCCCAATTCATTCTCTTCTGTATATATCTCTTATTGCTCTTTCTCTCCGTATGCTCCCTCTTTCTTTTTGCCTCCTTTCATAGTTTTTCTCGCTCTATCTGTAGCCTGTACATCTAAATACTTTGTCAAACGTAGCATATTTTAAGTATTATATTTTTTAACAGTCTGAATATTAGTACGCATAAGCCAAATGCTTACCATCTATATAAGCACGTGATTTAAAGCATAGCCTGCAATAGAGGTGAAAAGGGTTAACGGGAAACTCGGAGTAAAGATGGTGCACAATCTTAACTTCAATTAC
>NC_142928.1:24834074-24844074 GCF_046866305.1 Octopus bimaculoides
AAATAGCCACCAAAATCAAAGTTCACCTTACTGTCTTAAAAACAAATGTTGACAGAAATGCTAAATTCATCTTTCATCTTTAAACATTTGAGAGCAAACCTCTTCCTGCCATTAGCATTTTCGACTGGTTTTAATACAGTTCCTTTTTTTTTTTATAAGAGACGACTAACAAGAAGGTACATGCACGTTTCATCTACCTGACTTCATTAGTTTCAGCTTTAGTTTTAAAATTGGATGCTCTTGTTTCAGTACCAGAAGTCGCTCTAGGTGTAACGCACCTATACCATATTAGCATTGAACCAATCTGCTGTACCCCTCATTTCCAGAACCTGGCTCTTCCTCCTCAGATTTTGTTCTTCACTTTAGAGTAAGAGATATGCTCCTAACTATTCAAAGTGTACTACCAAATTTTGATTCCCACTTAAAACTTTTTCAATCTTATTTACGCTGAAAATATCCGTAAGAAAGACATACGATATATAACATAGTTTTCTCTTGACCTGACTTTAAAATAAAATGCTGCTTATGTCTAAACAAAAGAATTGGGGGCTGGCTCTCCCTTGGTTACAACAACGAGTGCTCCAGTTGATCCGATCAACGGAACAGCTTGCTCGTGGAAGTGGCCGAGAACTCTACAGACACGTGTATGCCTGACGTAGTTCTCAGGTAGATTCAGTGTGACACAAAATGTGGCAAGGCTGGCCCTTTGAATTACAGGTACAACTCATTTTTGCCAGTTGAGTGGACTGGAGCAACATGAAATAAAATGTCTTGCTGAAGGACACAACACGCCACCGGAAATCGAACTCATGACCAAATACACTAGTCATTAAGCCACACGCTTTCTCACCAAATCATGTAGGAAGACTTCATCTCCATTTATTAACTGAACAAAATTTCGGTTGATTACAATGGAAAGTTGCATCTATTGCGTGAAGTTTCTTTTTGCAATTTAGTGAATAGAGACAGCCACAAGAATTAAACAGCTGTCACGACTGTTAGTGACAAGAAGCGAACTACTAAGCTTTGTGTTGAGTTCAATTCTTTGGCAGAGATTTACATACATAAACACCTACTTATTAATAAAATGTTACATATACTTAATACTTTAATCTTTTCGTGTATTCAAACACTCATCTATACTGATGTAAAAATAATTGCGGGCTTTAACAACCCAATTAAATCAAACATCTCAGCTTAGCATAAATTGTATAAATTGAGACTAGATTCTAGATAGTTTTGCTACAAGAAACACGTTTATTTATTCCAGAAGCATAGTTTAGTGGATTCTTGGAACCAGTGAATTCTACGAAGGTGTTGCATACTGCTAATTTCACAGGAATTTATCGAGATGCTTGAAAAATTATTTGTCAGTCGGAGAGAGGTGTGGAGAGGAAACTGGAAGAGGTAGAATTTCACAGCCCACTTATTTCAGTCAGTTTCTTTCTAGACATTTTCGAGACGCGTTATCTGGTGTTGTCAAAAAAGAGAGTTGGTTCTCTTTGATTGACCAGTGTTCGATGCAAATGCTGCAGTTCTTGGAGATATTTTGTTGATTCCCTGGCTTCAAGAAATGGTAGTGGATGATTCCTATAATTGACCAGAAAACGATAGCCATAGCCTTTCTTTCTTTAAGTCTCGGTTTGGGAACATCATCGGTTGTTGTATTTTTTATTGTTTTTATGCGCCCTTTTTAAAGCCTAGCCAGGCTCATGGGCCCGCTTTCCCGGTTTCTATAGCGTATGTGTTCCCCCCACCCAGGTAGACGGCACGCCAGTCCATCGCAGCGTTACTCAAGAAACAGGAAGAAAGAGTGAGAGAAAGTTGGGGCGAAAGAGTACAACAGGGGTCACCAGGAGCTTTAGGTGTTTACGCTCAATAAACACACACAACGCCTGGTCTAGGGATCGAAACCGCGATCCTTCGACTGTGAGTCCGCTGCCCTAACCACTGGGCCATTGCGCCTCCACATAAATAAATGCGCCCTTTTAAAGTCTAGCCAGGCTCGTGGGCCCGGTTTCCCGGTTTCAATGGCGTATGTGTTCCCCAGCTGGACGGGACGCCAGTCCATCGCAGCGTTACTCATTTTTGCCAGCTGAGTGAACTGGAACAACGTGAAATGAAGTGTTTTGCTCAAGAACACAACGCGTCGCCCGGTCCAGGAATCGAAACCACAATCTTACGATCATGGTGCTCCCTAACCACTAAGCCACGCGCCTCCACATCGGTTGTTGTATAGAATCAGTATTTCGTCACATGTTGCACAATGATCAAGAAATACATCATTTCCTTGCGCAAAAGGAGTTCAGCTCGAGTGGTATCCATGTGTCAAGGGTTTGTCCCATCCCACTTTTCTGTGTGATATAAATGTGTCCAACAATTATTGAATCGTCACGTTTAGTTCTGCAGCCTCCTGAGTTGTTTTGCTTACTTCAATAATTAATAACTTAGAAAAAGCCGTCAATAATGGTCTTCAATAATACAGTCCGCTTCAATAATGGATTTGTTGTTATTAAGAGCAGAAGGTTCGTGGTTTCACTATAAAATGTTTGCAACCAATAATGTACAATACCATCTCTTAGACAAACTGCATGGTTGATATTGCGAGCGATGCCGATACGTTCTGTTATATTTTGAACTCATACAATAGAAATCACTCGGATTTACGTTTTAGCATCACCAAGTTTAAAAAGAACGAGAATAGAATAAACAATGGAAAAAAAACCATTACCATAAATCAACAGACTGGAATCTGCACTTCAAAACGGTGTGTTACATGAAGAGGGTGAAATTGAAGTTTATTTCAGGATATACATTGAAGATTCAAATAGCACAAAATCACACACACACTATATATATATATATATATATATATATATATATATATTATTTTATTCTTTTACTTGTTTCAGTCATTTGACTGCGGCTGTGCTGGAGCATCGCCTTTAGTCGAACAAAGCAACCCCAGGACTTATTCTTTGTAAGCCTAGTACTTATTCTATCGGCATCTTTTGCCGAACCGCTAAGTTACGGGGATATAAACAATCGGTTGTCAGACGATGGTGGGGGGACAAACACAGACACACATACACACAAATTATATACATATGTATGTATGTATACGACGAAATTCTTCCAGTTTTCGTCTACCAAATCTACACAAAGGCTTTGGTCGGCTCGAGGCTATAGTAGAAAACACCTGTTCAAGGTGTCACGCGGTGGGGCTGAACCTGGAACCAAGCTTCTTACTACACAGTCACTCCTAAGCCTATATATATATATATATATGTATATATATAGTTCTTTTGGGGGAATATTTCGAAGCGCATGCATAAAGCTATAAATAGTACTATGTAAAGATTGGATGGAAAAATCTTTGGAATAGAAAACGTTGATGTCTGCTCGTAGACACGAAACCACATCTCCTGTATGTGTGTGTGTGTGTGTGTAATTAAATGTATTGATTCTGAACAGCCATATGTATTAAAGTAAGGCGTTTGTACAAACAACAAATGTACGTTTAAAATCTAGGTTGGAAACAAAGACGAAAACGAACTGGAATATAAGGGTAAAGACAAAGCGAGAGTTGAAACTAAATCTTCTTATTAACGCTTTGTTATAATAACTACTTAACTACATATCTTTAACAGTGTCCATCTGTTACTAAAGACTTTTTAAATCTACACAACACATTTTTAAGTGATCGTATTAATTCCTAGCACGTGCGGTTCATGAATCTGTTGCTTGCAATTTTTTTTGTTTTTTTTTTTTTGTTTCAACACTCTTTGATCGCAGGAGCATTGGAAATATAAAAGAATCTATTTGCCAATCCAACATCACAGACGAATCATCAAATTCAGTTTGCGATGAGAAAACTGCTTATAATAATAATAATTGCAAACTTCTTATTAAAATAGTTCAAGAAGTACTATTTTCTCGCTATGATATAAAATATCATAAAAACCAATAATATCATTTTCTGGTCATCCTTTCACAATGTCTTAAGAACAAAGAGAATATCAGTTTATATAGTCTGTGAACTTTCTCAACATCGATCACTGGTTGAAGAAGAATTGACGTTAAATGTCTCTTGAGAACTGGTGTTTTGCATCTGGTTCTTGGTGCGGAGCCGTTAAGATATAAAACTCTTCCTTGTTATTAAGAAAATTAATCCCACGCGATTCGGTGCCTGTTTTTCAAACTGTATGGTTGTTGGCACTCCGTCGCTAACGACATCGAGGGTTCCAGTTGATCCGATCAACGGAACAGCCTGCTCGTGAAATTAACGTGCAAGTGGCTGAGCACTCCACAGACACGTGTACCCTTAACGTAGTTCTCGGGGGAGATTCAGTGTGACACAGTGTGACAAGGCTGACCCTTTGAATTATAGGCACAACAGAAACAGGAAGTAAGAGTGAGAGAAAGTTGTGGTGGAAGAGTACAGCAGGGTTCGCCACCATCCCCTGCCGGAGCCTCGTGGAACTTTAGGTGTTTTCGCTCAATAAACACTCACAACGCCCGGTCTGGGAATCGAAACCGCGATCCTATGACCGCGAGTCCGCTGCCCTAACCATTGGGCCATTGCTCCTCCACCAAACTGTTTGGTAAGCTGAGATTAAGAAGAATAGATAGATTCTATCAGAAATTCAACTAAATGCTGGCAATGGATTTGAACCGAAGCCTTGACCAGTAACTTTTCCAATATCTTATCCACTTGGTCATTTTGCTTTTGCTCATGATTCTAGTATGGTGGAAAGTAAATTGTGCAAATCAGCCAAATGCCCTCATTTTCAATGAAATGCAAGTCAGACATGCTATAATGACATGCAGTAAACGAAAATCATGTCCAACAGGAAAGAGATGGACAGAATGAATTGATATATATTTACACCAATATGCAATAAGGTAACAATTATTGTAGACTGAACACTGATAGATATGATTTTCTTTTTTTCACTTCGCAGGCCCACTTGACCGCTGTGATCGATGCCATTAATGCTCCTCTTGAACTTTTTTAAGTGAGTATCTGCGGGTAAAACGAGCAGAATGGGAACTCAGATGGAAGGAAGTTTTCTTATTGGTCACACAGCTATTCATGATCTTTAGTATAACTACGTGAAATCATGGTACAGATTTAACTAAACAGTTACAAACATACACACTTTGTATGTATGTATGTATGTATGTATATAAAAATGGAACAAAAACGCAATAGAGGACGATAAAACATTCGGACAGATAGAGGATACAAAGGCGGACAGGATAAACAACAATTAGGACGGGCAAAAAAAGACGGGTCATTCAAGGCCTTCTTTCATCAGTCAAGTTACCAGAAGTCCTTACTGTTTCGGGCAGTTACTCTTGAGACAGTTCGATCTGGTTGCTCCCAAAAAAGTCTAAGCTAAGAGCATTTGATCTTTTTTTTTTTTTTTGTAAGAAAGCTAGCGAGTGTGTACAGCAACAAAGACAAAAAAAAACGGAGAACATGGTACACAATTACAAATACAAACAACAATAGTATGTATGTATGTAAGTGTGTATGTATGTACACAATAGTATGTATGTATGTAAGTGTGTATGTATGTACACAATAGTATGTATGTATGTAAGTGTGTATGTATGTACACAATAGTATGTATGTATGTAAGTGTGTATGTATGTACACATATACATATAATATATATATATATATATATATATATATATAGAGAGAGAGAGAGAGAGAGAGATGTATACATACATACATGCATACATACATACATGCATACATACATACATGCATACATACATACATGCGTAGGTAGGTAGGTAGATAGGTAGGTAGGTAATTACATATAATTTTGATTTCGTGATTTCGTGAATGCCATAGAAATTCAAAATGTAATTGGATAATCGAGATTAGACCAAGCAACCAATTTGAATTACGAGGAAACAACCATTTGAAAACAAAAGTTCAAGCATTCGTAATTCAATTTAAGAAAATATTGTACATATGTCTGTGTATTTCAAATAATCTTTGTCAGTAAAAATATATGCCGCAAGGGAACTGTAATGCCAAAGGGGGATAACTGTTTCAAGCATCTTCTTAGACGAAGTAAATGATATCGATTTTTAATATAGGCACAAGGCCAAAAGATTTGGCGGGAGGAAATAAGCGATTATTAAATCAACTGCAGTACTCAGTTGGTATTTAATTTATCTATCCCGGTAGACTGTGAGGCAAAGTCGACCTCCAAAAGGAATTTAGTCCAGAAGGTAGAGGCGGGTATGTGACTTACCGCATGGCATTTTAGTTTGTGTCTAGCATATTAACTGCAGCGTTTAAAAGAAGAAAAAAATCAAAACAAAAACATGGTGTGAAGGAGGAGAGAGAGATAAGAGAGAAGAAGAAGAGGTGGAGAGAGAATAGAAGAGAGAGAAAATGAGAGAAAGAGAGGAATATTAATACATGATGATATTTTTATCAAAGCTATATAAAGAAAGTCCGTTGAAAACATATATATTGTACCGACCCACAAAAACGGCCAGTTAGTGTAGCCGAGTTAAACTAAACATTTTCTTCTTGACTTTATGGATAAGATAAATATTATTCGTTATAACTTGCACCTTATGGCAGTCTGTGTATAAAATAAGATTCCAAGCATTCACTAGTCATACCATTTGTTTTTTAAAAATATAATCTTAAAACGTCATAATGAATTCCAATCTCCACTCCTAGCTATCTATTTATCTGTAGGAACGTACACAGATACAACATAGAAACACGTACGTAAACACACATGCATACATATTTGTGTGTGTACATGCGCGCATATGTGTGTGTGTGTGTGTGTGTGTGTGTGCATGCATTTATTGACGCAGACCACTACTTGTCTCCCAGGAATCATTTATTTTACCACGTGTGTATGTGTCTACTTGCATATGTATTAGTTTGTGTGAGTGTGTGTGTGTAACCTCTTTTGCCATCATTCTGTCAGTATGCTTATCAATCTATTGAGTACTAATACTATCAATCTACAGATATTTATCTGCACATCCCTGTATCTATATGCCTCTATGCACACACACACACACACACACACACACACACACACACACACACATACACACATGTATGTATGTATGCATGTATGTATGTATGTATGCATGTATGTATATGTAGTTGGCATTCCTTCTGCCAGTTGTATATAAACTTACTTAAATGATAAATGTAAATAACACTATATATATATCTATATTTCGTTTTGGGATTTGGTTTGCAAGATTCTTTATATGAGTTCGTGTGTTGAAACATATTCTGTTATGTCTGGGGAGAGTCATCCTCTTTTAGTGCCTTATAATTTAACACACTCCCCGATAAAATTTCCACTTTATTTTAGAAAAATAAAAAAGAAATAAGTGGAAATTTTACCGGTGAATGTGTTAAATTATAAGACACTAAAAGCGAATGACTCTCCCCAGACAACACTATATATATATATATATTACATAAATAGATACATAATATACTCATATAATATATAATATACTTATATATAATATATACACATATACGTGTGTGTATGTGCGTGTTTGCGCGCGTGTGTGTATGAATATACATATATATGAAAGGCATCTTTATATCCAATTTACCGCTGGAGCGCTGGAAACTGCATTATTTACCTTAAAAGGACCTCTCGTAATGACCACACAAAGGCACACGATATGTGTGCTTTTATGCACACTACAACCACATGAGACATCCTTTAGAGGTAAATAACTGAGGCTTTCTAACAAAATATCCACGTTAAGTTGGATATAAAGATTACCGTTTGGTACATTATTTACATTATTTGCGTTAAACGGATATTTGTCCTCCTCTTGTTTGTTGTTAACACATTTCGGCTGATGTACCGTCCAACCTTCATCTGGTGTCTTGGGGAAATTTCGAACATGGGTTCTCATTCCTAATCGTATTTTTCGATGTTATTAATATTATTATTATTATTATTATTATTATTATTTTATGTTTGACTTTTGTTTTGCATTTGTACAAGTTGGATCCAAGTCTCACCCAGAGACCTCAAGAGACAACAAGTTAGAAGTTCATGTAGGTGTTATGCCTAGGGTACCATATATTTGGATTTGTACAGTTTTGTTCAAGTGAATGTTTAAGAAACCATAAGAAAATTATGTTTGCTTTAAAATTTGAGATCACATAGACAGTATTTTACGTAGGATATGGGCAGTTCCCATGAGCACTATCTTTTGGACTTCAGCCATTTTGGGGTTTCCTGGTATCTGAGCTAGGTAGTAATCAGCCCGTTTCGCTGTCATTCCCAGGGCACCTATGACAATAGGTATTGTTTTCGTCTTCAGATTCCACATTTTGCTAATTTCTATTTCAAGATCTTTATATTTGCTCAGTTTTTGGTAGGTCTTGACAGATACGTTTATATCAATTGGGACAGTCATATCAATGAGGAGGCATGATTTTTGTCTGAAGTCTTTCAGTATGATGTCTGGCCTATTTGCGTCTATCTTTCTGTCAGTTTGAATGGTGAAGTTCCAGAGGAGTGCAATGTGATCATTTTCAAGTACTGGGGGTGGTTTGTGTTCCCACCAGTTTTTATCATGGGGCAAGTCCAGGTTTTTGCATATTACCCAGTGAATATATTGTGCAGCTCTATCATGCCTGTTGAGATACTCTGTAGGCGCAAGCAGACTGCACATGGAGACAACATGATCGATGGTCTCATTTTGTTGTTGGCATATACGACATAATGGGGAGCTGCCGTTCTTTAAAATGTTGGCCTGGTAGTTCTTTGTAGGTAGGCATTGATCTTGGGCTGCTATGATAAACCCCTCTGTTTCTGATTTCAATCCAGAGGCCATTAACCATTGGTGGGTAAGGGCTTTGTCAATATCTGCATTATTCGCTCTCTTTGGGTATTTGCCATTGAGAGGTTTTCCATGCCATTTTTCAGTCATAATAGCTAAGGCAGCAATTTTAGCACGGGTTTTCAAGCGCTTAGCTTTTTCTGTAGGTGTTTCTAGTTCGTCTAATTCTTGAATTTGTTGCAATTGGAATTCACTTAGATATTCCTTTGCCTGTTTTGTTACTGAGTAAGATGCTTTCTTGCTTTCATATTTTAAGACAAGTTTTAGCATCCAGTCCTCAGAGTTTTTCATATAGGTGTCTAGGCCAATTGTGGCTACCTTCATTGATAATGCCAGCTGTAGTAGTCCTCGACCTCCCTCTTTTCTTGGCAGATAAAGACGTTCTATATCTGCCTTAGGGTGGTGCATTCTATGCATTGTCAACAGTTTTCGTATTTTTCTGTCAACATTACATATTTCAGTAATTGACCAGTTAACGATGTTGAAACTGTAAGTCACAACTGGTATGGCTAGAGCATTGATCGCTTCGATCCTGTTTCTCGCGTTCAGCTCTGTCTTCAGTATTGCTCTCACCCTGCGATAACATTCTCTTCTGATCCTTTCCCTCATCACTGAGTGCTTGATATTGTCCCCTTCAATTACCCCTAGGTATTTGTAGCTCTCCGCTGGTTCTAACTCTTTTATGACATTTTGCTGGTCAAGGTTCACATTAGATGTATTTGTCATTTTTCCTTTGATAAAGATAGCTTTTGCACATTTATCAGGGCCAATATTATTATTATTATTATTATTATTATTATTATTATTATTATTATTATTATTATCATTGCCTTTTCACAGTTTCTACCACTGGAGATGTACTACGGTGTCAGCCTTGCTATATTGTCGTGGCATCCCTTATATTCCTTCTGAGCTAGTGGCGTTCATTGGCTGGTAATATACCATACGGTTTCACCATTTTGTCCACAGATTCTGCACTTATCACTTTCTGATGTATTGTCTATTGTGTATTTTATGTAGTTTGTTCTTAGTGCTTGCTCTAGGGTAGTACAGATTAGAGTCTCCGTTTCCGGTTTTAAATGATTTTTAGTCATACACAGCCATCTTTTTTCTCTGTCTG
>NC_142928.1:24849074-24889074 GCF_046866305.1 Octopus bimaculoides
TCAGTTCATAACAACAACATTCATCTATCCACAAAATGGCAGACTCTCCTTTGGAATAATAGGCCTAATGTACCTACAGTTTTAACACCACCACCTGGTTCTCTACTGTAAGCAATCATATCAAACCCACAGTTCTTTCTTACTCACGTTTTTTTCTTGCACCTGATGACCTGTAAATATTCATTTTGGACATCGGCCGAATCAGTTTTAGTTGTTCGTAATTGCTTTCAGAGATCACACGCACCGCTATCTTTCTTCTAATCAATGTGTGCGTGTGTGCGTGTGTGTATAACTATATGCGCATACGTACATACATACATACAAACATATATATATATATATATATATATATATATATATATATATATATATATATATATATATATATATATATATATATATATATATATATCTGTATATGTATAGTTAATATATATATATATTGTGTCTGTGTATATATGTATATATATATATATATATATATATATATATATACATATATATATATATTGTTTTTAAAGCTGTCGATAAGCACTGCAGGATAGGAAAAACTTTCCACTGTGAGTCGCATCAGTCTTACTACGACTGTAAATACGAAATCTAATTAGGCAGCACAGCGTGGTCTCCGTTCATCTCACTTTCCCAAGAAAGCCTACACGGAGACAAAGTCGTCCTTTGTGTTCTTCAAACCACATTGCAATATGGTGCTCACTAATATGGATAAATATATATTCCTCCGTAGAAATAATATACGTTCTTAGCGGATGTTTGAAACGGTTGACACCTCTTGAAAAGTTTTCCTTCGTATTTTGGCTTAACAAAATAAACGTTGTTTTTATTGCTACGAAACCTGACAGTCTGAGTCACAGGGTGGTTTTAGCAGATTTTATTGCCAGGAATGTGAAAGCACCAGTGAATCCAAAGAACCAGTCTTCGGATATATTCTAATGCTAATAAGGATTTTTTTTTTTTTGATTGAATCATTTAATTGAAACGCACTTGAAGTTTAATGCACACTATATTACTGGTACTTATTTCAACGACTCTAGAGCAGTGCTCCGTAACCGGTATGCCTCGGCACATTTGCGTGCCCGGTGTGCCGCAGTGACACTTGAATATAATTTTTTTTCCTATACTTTTAGTTATATTTTTAGTTCAGGTGTGCTGCCGAATTTCGAAAGGAATGTAAGTGTACCGCAAGTGAAAAAAGGTGGCGGAGCACTGTTCTAGAACAAGGATCAGACTCGATCGAACTTAAGAAAATAAGGAACTGTTGTCCACTATATTCATCCCCTTTCTTGTAATAAGGAGGTGGTGTGGATGGGAGTTTTCTTGGCATATTGTTTCCTTACATTGAATTCTCTGTCCTCTATAATTTACTTTGATGTTTGTCATATTCTTTTCTACTCTAGGCACAAGGTCCGAAATTTTGGGGGAGGGAGCCAGTTGATTAGATTGACCCCAGTACGCAACTGGTACTTAATCTATCGACCTCAAGAGGATGAAAGGCAATGTTGACCTCGGCGGAATTTGAACCCAGAACATAAAGTCAGACGAAATACCGCTAAGCATTTCGCTCGGCGTGCTAACGATTCTGCCAGCTCGCCGCCTTAATGTTTGTCATATTAAGTCAGAGACCTGCATTGTTTAGCTCGGCGTCTATCATATGTGGTCTGGTGGTGCTATATTTAGCTCGGTGTCTACCATATTCAACCTGATACCTGATATATTTGGCTCAGTACTTATCATATTTAGTGTGATGTCTCTTTATCTAATGGGGACGGAAACAAACCAGCACTGGCTGTCAAGCGGTGAGGGAACTAAATCACAAAGATACTCGCACAATATATACATAAAAACATAAATACACACACACACGCACAAACGCTCACGCACACACACACACACGCGCGCGTGTGTACACACATACACATACACACAACTAGAAGCACTTGACGCGCGACAATTATACCGTTCAAATTTCAACCCTAATGTTAATCTCTTCAAACACCCGTCGCGTGTGCATACATACACGCTCTATGCAGTCGCGGGTGGGCTATGGTGTAACACAAAGAGCACAGCAATAATTGGAGACAGGATCAATGCCCGTGTTCCTTTTACCTTATGATATATATATATATAATGTTAAACGACACACACATAAACACACACACACACACACACACACATACGTACATACACGTTCTGTTATTACACACAGACCTGCGCGCACGCACACATACTTACCTCCCTCTTGCACCCTCCTGTCTTAGAAAGAATTTTTCCTCCACCCTTTCCCTTCCGGTCATTCCACAATGTAACCTCGTGGATATCGTTGACTATTTTTTCTTCCTCCGTCTGTCCCTTCTTTGGACTTTCTTTGTTTCCGACGAAGAGCTCCGCTCGAAACGTCAAATTCTCTTTCTTTCCTTTCCCGAGCGTCCAGTAACACATTCTGTATCACGTCCTCACTTTGTTGTTGCTTCTATGTCTTTTTCCGTTTTTGAACTATATATATATGTATATATATGTGTGTGTGTGTGTGTGTCTGTGTGTGTGTGTATACGTAGAAGTGCTGAAGAGTTCCTGGCTTTAAAGGTATTGCGAAAGCTCCGGTTGGAGGCCCAACCTTCTGAGTTCTTTTACAGGGCTTAGAAAAAACTGAAGGACCGCTGCAATAAGTGTGTGAATCTGTTGAATAAAACCATCCTCCTGTATTTTCTTTTACCTAACGCCAGGAACTTTTCAACACCCACGTGTATGTATGTATGTATGTAGGTATGTAGGTATGTACGTATGTATGTATTTATGTATGTATGTATTATATATATATATATATATATATATATATATATATATATATATATATATATATATATATATATATATATATATATATATATATGTATTATGTATGTATGTATGTATATATATATATATGAACTGTTATAATGTACCAGTCCGCTCCCTCCAAGATGTATGTGGAACCTTTTATAACTGTGAATGGTCAAAGGTTGAGACTGTACCTAGATTTACTTATTTAGGAAGTACCTTGAGCACTGCTGGTCTTGATGATGAAATTTCATACAGAATCAGCAGGGCTAGTAGTGCTTTTGGTAGGCTTGATGGGCGTCTGTGGAAACAACATATCTTCGCAAATTAAAGTTAAGGTATATAACACATGCGTCCTCCCATCTTTGCTATATGGAAGTGAGGCATGGGTTGTTTACCATAGGCAGGTAAGGCAATTGGAATGATTTCATCAATACTGTCTGAGAAAAATTTAGGGGAGAAACTGGAAAATGGCCATTAGTAATGTGGAAGTGCTTGAGAGGAGTGTCAGTAGAAGTATAGAGTCAATGATTTTGCAAAGACGTTTGGGGGGGGGGAGGGGAGACATTTGGTAAGGATAAGTGATGAGTGACTGCCCAAGCAGCTATTGTATAGTGAGCTGGAAGATGGCAGGAGACCAGCACATGACCCTAAACTAAGGTTTAAGGATTGCCTTAAAAATGCTCTAATACAGACAGGAATCGCAGCTGGTAATTGGGAGAGGGAGGCACAAGACCGTGATGGATGGAGGAAGATAGTGTAAGATGGTTGTTCAAGGCTTGAGAGGGAGTGAATGAAGTATGAGGCAATTCGGAGGGGGCTTAGAAGGGGGGAAACCTGTGGAAAGTTAGAGAGTTGCTTTTTGTGTGTGTGGTTTGTGGGTGGAGGTGTTTGAGTCATGCAGGCCTGGTAAACGATCAAAATTCTCACAGAAATCAACCCGTGATAAACAATGATGTGGCTATTAAAATTCACAACAGAATATGTATAAAATGTGGAAAGGTGTGCCTCTCAGTTGGAGGTCTAAAAAGACATGTTAAGAGATTGCATATGGTGGCACCTGTTTCTCCTGCCAGCCAGCACAGTTGTCTAGTATGTAATGTGTGTAAAAGCTTGGCTGGGCTTAAAAGTCATATAAGGGTATCACGTGGCAACAATCATGAATCATTTCAGTAAGTCTTCTTGGTAGTGGCTTTTCTCGTGTAACTAGGATGCAGCTGTGATACACACACACACACACACACACACACACACACACACACACACACACACACACACACACACACATATATATATATATATATATATATATATATATATATATATGTATATATATATATATATAAGGTTGAGGAGCGTATCGGATTTAACCAAACCCCGGAGGATACAGGTAATACCGAGTAAGTGCTGTATACCGATTAGTTTACCCCAATCGTTGTATGAACAGGATTGGGTATTATAAGTCGTGTATTAGCGTGTGTATATGTAAATATATAAAAACAAAAAGATAAAGAGAGCAAAGGTAAGGTTGAAGAAATTTATGGATAGAGTCTTACAGCTGTTTCTGGGAAGATCCAGTACTTCCCTTCATCGGAGACAGAAAAAATATAGTAATCTATTATTATATCCATAGGCGGATATTTTTAGTATGAAGTGATAAAGTGTGTGAATTTCTACACGGATATTTACCACTGGAATGAAACTACTCTTCAAATATTGTTCTCTCTTTTTTCGGCACATCACACTCTTTATCACTTCATACTAAAAATATCCGCCTATGGATATAATAATAGATTACTATATTTTTTCTGTCTCCGATGAAGGGAAGTACTGGATCTTCCCAGAAACAGCTGTAAGACTCTATCCATAAATTTCTTCAACCTTACCTTTGCTCTCTTTATCTTTTTGTTTTTATATATTTACACACACACACACACACACACATATATATATATATATATATATATATATATATATATATATATATATATATATATATATATATATATATATATATATATACATATATATACATATATATACATATATATATATATATATATATATATGTATATATACATATATATATGTATACGTATATATATATGTATATATACATATATATATATATATATATATATATATATATATATATATATATATATATATATATATATATATATATATATATATATATATACATATATGTATATATGCATATATATGTATATATATATATATATATATATATATATATATATATATATATATATATACATACATATATATATTAATTATTATTTATATAGATAGGGTGATAAATTGAATATTAATTCAATTTAAAACCAAGTGGCCTAGCATATAAGAAAATCTGAAAATTCAGAAAAAAAATTGTATTACACGTGCATAAGTGATGACCACTAGGTGGACATCAAATATGCTAGAAAGAGGTTATCACAAGGAAAAATAATGTTCTCCAGAAAAAATTTCGCAAAACACCAGAACAGGACAAAATGAGAAGTATACAGAATAAAGAAATAAACACGGATATTGTTACGTAATAAACGGATGTTGTTACGTAATAAACGGATGTTGTTACAGAATAAACACGGATGTTGTTACGTAAATAAAACGTTAATGTTCGAAACTGCAGTACATAGATAGTTCTTTATTCTGTATATTTCTCATTTTGTCCTGTTCTGGTGTTTTGCGAAATTTTTTCTGGAGAACATTATTTTTCTTTGTTGTTGGGTTGTTGATGACTTCTTTCTAGCATATTGGATGTCCACCTAGTGGTCATCCCTTATACACGTGTAATACATATATATATGTATATTTATGTATATATACATATATATTTATATATATACATATATATGTATATATACATATATATATATATATATATATATATATATATATATATATATATATATATATATATATATATATATTTATATACACACATTTATATATATATATACATATACATAATATAAACATATATATACATACATATATATATACATATACATATACATATATATACATATACAAATATATATATACATATATGTTTATATATGCATGTATTTATATATATACATATATATATATATATATATATATACATATATTTATATATATACATATATATACATATACACACATACATACACACACAATAGGCTTCCACAGCTTTTGTCAACCAAATTCATTCATAAGGCATTAGTCAGTCTTTGTCTCTAGTAGAATACACTTGCTCAAGGCGCTGCACTGTAGGACTGAACCCGAAACCACGAGCATCGTAGCCACACACTCATGTGTGCTACTATACTTGCCACATTTAGACTGTCATCTGCCATGTTTGGTTTTGATGTCTTCCATTTTCAATCTGACACTCTAACGAGTCGCCAGTTTTGAACGATTGTAGAATGAACTCTGTGAAAACTACTAAAGGACAAAAGTGATTGTGTTAAATCAAGTGACCTGTTAGGTCTCGCACGTAAGGTCTACGGTAGTAGCTTGGTGTAGATGGTAGAATACCGGGTTAAATCGCTCGTCTGTATGTAATTGTACTGCTTTTACGTTTTGAGATCAAATTCGTTCACAAGTACTACCATCACCACTGACCCTAAGCTGGATTTTATCATACCTTTCCAGTATCGAAAATGATCGTCGCCATTATCCTCTTCCTCCATACCAACACCGATCTTCAAGCGCCATTCACAATGAACCTCCACTTATTCTTGTCGTCTGTTGCTGTGAGTACAAACTCAATTATCCCATTCCAGCACCTCAGCGTACACTGTTGGGGGGTCTTCCTTATTTTCTCTTTATTTTGATTTTCAATATAACACTTATTGAATTAATTCATCTTTTCTTTGCTAGAAGCACCCACAGATCCTGTGTTTAATTAGAGCCTGTGTTTAATTAGAATTGCAGTTATTTCGAGAATGTTATCATACACTCGTTTGAAAGTCAAGAGTGCTTTCTATGAAGAGTTTATGGCTATTCCGAGCAACCAAGTGGATACTCCCTGTAAGTGTCTAGAGGTGTCGTAATAAGAGTTCAACACAGCTCTCCATAGAAAATGTTTTCTATAGCTACTCTAAAGAATTAAACCTTTGTATATTTTGGCTGGTCATTTTCCACTGATTCTATTTCGCCCAATATGGGCCAAACCACTCCAGTTTAAGTTTTCATATTAGTATCTGCCAAGGAAGAGCCTAGGTGTCAGTTGATTACTTGTTTAAAATTTCTGCCTTTCGATGTCTTTATTTTTGCTTCTATGTTGTAAAGCATGAATTCAGTTTCTCTGTCATCGATGTTCAATTGATATTAGTAACACATTAATCTAAATTCTCTACAAATATTTAATCTTGAAACAACACGAAAAATAATTTTAGATACAAAACGGCGTCAGTCACTTGCAACCACCAGGTATCACGCCGATCGCTAATGATTTTTAGGTGCACATAATGGAAACTACAATATTAGGACTAATTTTAATCTTGCCATATATTCAATTTATTTAATTTTTGACTGATTTTAATTTTGTTTTATTCAATTCAACTAATTTTAATTCAGCGTTCCACTTCCTGTAGGTCGATATATTTGCCAACATTGTCAAAATTCAATGCTGATATCATTAAAAATATTTTCTATAATATTTATTTTTACAATGATTTTGATTTTTACACTTGTTTTTCAACATTATTTTTATAACTCAATTTCAATTTATTATTATCAATAGAAATCGTTAATAAAAGAAATTATCATCATCATCATCAGCAGCAGCAGCAGCAGCAGCAGCAGTAGCAGTAGCAGCATGATTATTATTATTATTATTATTATTATTATTATTATTATTATTATTATTATTATTATTATTATTCAGTAGTCTTATTTTCATCACTGGACTACCGAGCTCAGCTCTGTGTGCCTTGGGTATGTGCTATGGTTTGTTGCGGTGCTCTTATTTTCACTTTATTGAAAGTGTTTTACGTAAGATGTGTGCGGTACCTAGTAGTGCTATTTTCCGTAGGTTATATATACTTGTAAGTCCTGGTGTTTTTGTTATGTAGATGTCTGAATGTTTTTTATCATACCTAATGCATCTACTATTATAGGAATTGTTTCTGTTTTTAGGCTCTATTTGACTTACCTCTATTTCCAGATCTTCGTGTTTTAAAAGCTTCTCCGTTTCTTTTAGAGAAACGTTGTCATCTGTTGGTATTGATACATCGATTAGAAAGCATTTTTTTTTCTTGGTGATCTCTGACAACTATATCCGGTTTATTATTATTATTTTCATTATCATCTCTCAGTTCTGTTTCCATTTCGTGCCGAGTGCTTCCTGACACCTAGGGCAGTGAAGCACGCTGTATACATTGGTAGGCCATTAAAATAAACACTCAAGATTGTTCATTTACAAAGTTATGTGATAGAGAAAAGGGGGAAGAAAAAAAGAGAAAAACAAAAAATAAAAAATAAAAAATAAACAAAGAAACTAAAGAGGGAAAAGGAAAGAAAATTCACTGCGTATCATCATCATCATCATCATTATTATTATTATTATTATTATTATTATTATTATTATTATTATTATTATTATTATTATTATTATTATCATTATTTGGACAATGTGCTGACAGAGCTATTAAAGCATCAGAAAAACATGATTTGTTGTATTACTTCTCGTTCTTTAGTTTCGTGGTTCAAATCCACCGACGTTAATGTTGCCGCTCATTCTTTCAGGGTCGATAAAATAAGTATCAGTTTAGGACTAGTGTCGGCTACCCACTCCGCTAAATTTCATGCCTTTTAACAACATTAAAACTTTTTTTTTTTTTTTTTTTTCCTTTTAAGCTATAAGGCGGCGAGCTGGCAGAATCGTTAGCACATCGGATGGAATGCTTAGCAGCATTTCATCCGTCTTTACGTTCTGAGTTCAAATTCCGCCGTGGTCGACTTTGCCTTTCATCCTTTCGGGGAAGATAAAATAAGAACCAGCTGAACACTGGGGTCGATTTAATCGACCCATCCCCTGCCCTCAAATTGATACCCTTGTGGCAAAATATGTGTTGGGAATCCGGCTTGCTGGCAGTAGTTTATTTCATTGGATATTTACTGTATAGAGTGTGTCTTGTGTTTGTAGATGGTTTTGTTCAGGTTGTATTATTGGATTGATAGTGTCTTGCGTAGGGTATATTCTGTTCCTAGCAGGGCTATTTTTTTTTTTTTTTGGTAAGCGTGTAGTGTTGAGGATCCAGGTATAGCTTCAAATATTACTGGTATTTGCTCCAGTTATTACTGGTATCATCATCATCATCATCATCATCACCATCATCATCATCATCATCATCATCATCATCATCATCATCATCATCATCATTATTATTATTATTATTATTATTATTATTATTATTATTATTATCATTATCATCATCATCAAGGCGGCAAGCTAGCAGAATCGTTAGCACCTTGGACGAGATTCTTAGCGGTATTTCTCCCGTCGCTACGCTCTGAGTTCAAATTTCGCCGAGGTCGACTTTGTCTTTCCTCTTTTCGGGGTCGATAAATTAAGTACCAGTGAAACACTGGGGTCGATGTAATCAACTACTCCCATCCCTATAAATATGAGGCCTTGTAGAAAGGATTGTTATTATTATCATTATTATTATTATTATTATTATTATTATTATTATTATTATTATTATTAAATTGGCAAGCTGATGAAAACGTTAGCACGTCGGGCTAAATTTTTAGGAACATTTCGCCGTCTTCAAGTTCCGAGTTCAAATTCCAATGATGTCGACTGCGATTTTCATCCTTCGGAATCGATAAAATAAGTACCAGTTGAGCACTGGAGTCGACATAATCAACTCTCCAAATATTTCAGGCCTTGTGCCTATAATAGTAAGAATTGTTATAATTATTGTTTCAATTTGTTTTATTAGTTATTGTAAGTTTTCTGTTTTCAATCATCAGCTCTGAACAAAAAGTAAATGTTACTATATATATGTTGAGCGTTTTTTGTTGTTGTTGTTGTTGCTGTTTTCGTTTGTTTACCCAAAATTATCTGTGTATGAGATGTAGGTGTATTTGTGCATGTAGATATACATATATTTGTATGGTTATGTAAATATATGTATATGTAAATGTGTGCGTGTTTTTACTGGAGTATGACGGCGATAGATGTAAAGATAGAAAACGGAAAAACTGATGCCTTAGGCAAAAAAAAAGCTGTGTGATATTTGTTCCACCAATTTGCACAAACAATTCTTTGTCGCTTTCGCCGTTCCAAATGCAATGAACCATTAATTGTTTCGTTGGAAACCTGTATCCCGCGACGCTAATGTTCACCAGATGTGATATGAAATAAAACAAAGATAAATAAATCCTCAATATGAAATGTAGCATGTATTTTCCATGAAACATAGTAAATATGTTTAAGAATCTGCTGAATAGTTTTGTAAGTCCTGCAACCATATCATAGAACTCTTTGCTAATTATAATATCGGAACTTGAATAGGAAGACATAAATGATATTTGCAGAAGTCAAATGAGTCAATATTTACGTAAATATACATTGTAGTTTTGCCCCTACGCAGATTTTCTTACTTTTATTTCTAAATATTCTTTAAAATGAACTTAACCAGAAAACTGCAGGCGCTATTTCAAGGTTTCCTTCCATGCATCAGAATATTTCTAAAGATTCTGAAAAGGATGTCCCCTTTCAGAATCTAGCTGATAGAAAACAGAATTTCAGAAATTCTGACAGTCTGTTGTATTCAGTCCATCATCTGTTTCATTGTTAATAGTTTCAAATATAACACGACCGTTCCAAGAAAAAGAAAAGTCGGAAAATGAAACTAGTGTTGAAGCCTGATTCTTTAAGAATAGGTTATGCTCGCCTTAGAAATTCTGTAGGGCAACTCATTTGGTTGTATATAGAGGATGTAGAAAAACAAAGTGAGGGAGAGAGAGGAGATGAATGAATAAATACGATTGTCCTCTGCCATGGTTGATTTTTAAGTTAATAGCAGTTGGGTTCTTTGTTCTAGATTGTTCATGCTGACAAGATTAGTTGTCGAATAACAATTCATATTGAATCCTAAACTTAACGCACGACTGCGTCCATCCACTGTTCTCTTCTGTCTGACCAACTCTTTCTGCCACTCTATTTGTTCTTTTTATAAACTGTGATTATCTTGATCAAATTTTGACTGACATTCAATCAATAATTTTGTTTCATTAGAATTCTTACTGAGGTCAACCAATGAATATGATGCATGACTGTTGAGAGTTAGAGAACAGCACAGACAGTGACTTCGAAGTCTTAACCACCCAAGCCATCATCTGATGATGGCTTAGCAGCCGAGGCCTCGAAGTTACTGTCAGCGCTATTTTTATTAATAATAAATTTTTAGTCTATTAAATACAATGAGTAATCCTTCAGCTTTAATCTACAATCGTTTTTATTATAATATAAAAACAAACTTATATATATATGTATGTATGTATGTATGTATGTATGTATGTATGTATGTATGTATGTATGTATGTATGTGCAGGAGACTGACTGGGAGAACAATGCCTGTCATCGCCACAGACTGAGGAAGCAGGTTAAGGAGGGAATCGACACTTTTGAAAGAGCACGTATTCTGCATGAAGAACTTAAGCGTGCTGCGCGAAAGCCCACGGTTGGTGTAGTGAATGGGGAAAGCTTGGTCTGCAATGTTTGCAGTCGTGTATGCTTGTCAAGAGCAGGGCTCATTAGCCACCAACGGAGCCACAAATGCAAAATACAAATTAGTCCTAGAGCGCACTATGTTCCTGAAAGTCGGCAATGGTCTTCCTCGGTCACGAGTAGACGGCCATCATGTATGTATGTATGTATGTATGTATGTATGTATGCGTGTGTATGTGTATTAACAAGCGTGAAAAGAGAAATGAGTTCTCAACGTGTCTAAACAGAATATATTGGTTCGCTTGTTAGAGGTTAAAAGCACCGATCTACCCCCTGCTTAGTGTTTTCTGTCGTAGCTGATGTCCGTATGACGGAGCATCTTCATCATACAGAAAAGGAAGATCGGATTTGTTTAAGGAATAGAAGGTGACCCTCTGTTTCAACGAAGGGATTAATAGAAATAACACAGAGATTTATGCAGCAGCAGCACGATAAAGTGATAGTATGTTGTCAACTTAATGTGACGGTCTCATGAAAGGGAATAATGCTACTGTTATTTAGCCCTAGGAAACACCGTTTGCTGTAGACTTGACACATTTCCTGTGTCCTTGTTTTCAAAGTGAAGATAAGCACCTCCACTCAGCTTGTAATATATGTTTTCAAAGGCGGATAGGCATCGACAGCTAGTAGGCCATGCTACTCCAGACTGATGATGAGCAATGACTCTGAAACTAGTCTTTGGATGCTGGCTTTTCTGGGTGAAGGTTCTTATCTTCACTTTGAAAACAAGGACACAGGAAATGTGTCAAGTCCAACAGGAAACGGTCTTTCCTAGGGCTAAATAACAGTAGCACTCTTCCCTTTCATGGGACTGTCACATTAAGTTGACAACATACTATCACTTTATTGAAGGAATTAATGACTGACTAAAATTAGGATGCTACCACCACTGTTTGACAACCGGTGTTGGTATGTTTATGTCATCGTAAAATAGCGATTCGGCAAAATGGCCCTATAGAATAAGTACAGGGGTCGGTTAGTTCGATTAAAATTCTTCGAGGTGGTGTCTCAGCATAGCCGCAGTCTAATGACTGAAACAAGTAAAAAATAAAAGAAAAATAACAGTAATTTTCAGGGGAGATTGAAGGCAGCGATTGAAGGGATAATCGTTAAGGCACCGGGCATAATGCTTAGCGGCATTTCATCCATCTTTACGTTCTGAGTTCAAATTCCACCGAGGTCGACTTCACTTTTCATCCTTTCGGGATCGATAAAATAAATACCAGTTGAGCACTGGGATCGAAGTAATTGATTTTCCCCTCTCCCTCGAAATTACTGGCCTTGTGCCAAAATTTGAAGTCAATTTACAGACGAGATTAACATTAACACTTTGAAATTTTTCTCGCGTCGGAACTTCTTCAAATAACTGAGATCTAAAATATCAGAGTCCAGAATATTTTGCTTGAATTTTTTTTTTGTATAATGATAGAACTAACATCGGAACAAATTTACAATTCTAACGTACAAAGAAAAAAAATTAGAATAATAGACAGTATAACATTGTTTATCTTCTTCTAAGTTGGTCGCGTAATATATTTGTCTGCACGTCCGTGTAGCTATATAGTATGACGCATGTTCAGTCATTCATTTCCTTTCTTTCTTTCTTTCGTTCTTTCTTTCTTTCTTTCTCCATTTTCTCCCACTTCCTTCTCACGCCACCTCTCTCAGTCCAGCTATCACTAAACCTCTCACTCAACTCTATCTTCTACCAGTTACTCTTCTGCAGTTTCTCAAGTAACACATATACAAACCTGGCTTACACGGCTTTTGCTATGATCAGGTTTAAATTTGTTATTTCAAATGATTTAATGCATCCAACACACACATACGCATACGCACATGCTTGCACGCACACGCACACACACACATGCACACACAAACACACATCTCCTTTATATGTGGCTTACATGTGAGCGTCGTGGGCAGCCTTCGACTTCCATCCAAAAGGAGTTTTCAACACAATGTAGCTGCGTGGTAAGTAGCTTGCTTACGAACCACATGGTTCCAGGTTCGGTCCGACTGCGTGGCATCTTGGGCAAGTGTCTTCTACTATAGCCTCGGGCCGACCAAAGCCTTGTGAGTGGATTTGGTAGACGGAAACTGAAAGAAGCCCGTCGTATATATGTATATGTATATATATATATATATATATATATATATATATATATATATATATATATATATATATATATATATATATATATATATATATATATGTATGTGTGTGTTTGTGTGTCTGTGTTTGTTCCCCCAACATCGCTTGACAAACGATGCTGGTGTGTTTACGTCCCCGTAAGCTAGCGGTTCGGCAAAATGGACCGATAGAATAAGTACTAGGCTTACAAAGAATAAGTCCTGGGGTCGATTTTGTCGACTAAAGGTGGTGCCCCAGCATAGCCACAGTCAAAAGACTGAAACAAGTAAAAGAGTAAAAAGAGTATGCTATTATTTATAGTATGATATGTACTTCGAGAACCGATATTCCAATAAAAATTTATATATATACATATAAATTTATATATATATATATCTTTAGATAGATAGATAAATAGATAGATATGTGTGTGTATATGTCTGCATATGTGTGTAATATATATATATATATATATATATATATATATATATATATATATATATATATATATATATATATATATATATATATATATAATCATAAATATATAGGGATTGACAGTAACCTGCTTCTCCAACATACTGAGAATTCAGAAATAGCAGTCAAAGAACTACTGATTTCAAAACTACAAATTATTACTCCAGATTGATAGCGATATTTTTGATACACACAGAACAAAAGACAGTAGAGAAGAGTAAAAAAACCACCTGCCTTTAGTTAATTTAGTACGATCGTTTCACAGTTAAGAGTAAAGAATACTCTATTCTGATCTTCAGCTAAATATTCCAATAAATTTGTTAACGTCTAAATAACTCACGTTAATTTTGACCATGCGACATCAATACCACGTGAGGAAGACGTTAAGAAATTTATCGGCCAGTGAGTTCAAAATCCCTCGCCCTAATGAATTCAATTCAGTGTGCATCATAAATAGTCCCGCATAGAAAAGAGACCCGTACGAACTTCTTGCGGTTTAACTATTCACCTTAGAGGTATTATTAAAATATAGATATGCAGGGCAAGGAATCGTCAATTAGTAATAAAATTAATAATTAACAATTTTGCCGGGTAGCTCAGTATGAAAAAACCTTTTCGGTAAAAAACATTTATAATCATAAATATATAGGGATTGACAGTAACCTGCTTCTCCAACATACTGAGATAAATTTTATTAATTTTATTAATTTTATTACTAATTGACGATTCCCTGCCCTGCATATCTATATATATATATATATATATATATATATATATATATATATAACTTAAAGAAGCCCGTCATATATATATATATATATATGTTTGCATGTCTGTGTTTGTCCCCCACCCCACTATCGCTTGACAACCGATGTTAGTGTGCTTACGTCCCCGTAACGTAGCGGTTCGGCAAGACCGATCGAATAAGTACTAGGCTTACAAAGAATAAGTGGGGTTACAATCAGTCAATCATGAGGGTAGATAGAAGAATGAGGTTGTAAATTATAGAATAGTTAAAAGGCATATCGCTTCCCCCTAATATTACTGGATTTGTGCCAAATCATCATTATCATCATCATCATCATCATCATCATATTATTATTATTATTATCTAAGAATGCCGTAATTTAAAAATAGCATGACCTATCTAAATGTGGTATTTACCGTATGAAATACCAATGGGTGCAAATGGCAAAGCACTATGTAAATCATTGATACATACATATGTGCGTATGTGTGTGCGTGTGTGTGTGTATGTGTGTGCATGTGCGCGTATGTGTGTGTGTGCGTGTATGCGTGTGTGTGTGTGTGTGTGTGTGTGTGTTTGTGTGTTTCCTCTGCAACGGCAGTAAATCAAGAGATAAGAACGCCAATATCCTCTTAGTGCCATTGAGAAGAAAATAGCCTCAATGCTAGCTCACTTCTTTTATAAGAAAATAAAACTACTCATGTGCCGAAACAGATATATATATACACACATATATACTGACGGAAGTGTATGAGACACGAACACGGACATGCACACAGAAAATGTAATATAACATCATACACGTAATCATAAAAAAAAAATCACCGCTTACCACCCACGCTTCACACAGTATTATACATATAGATAAACGTTCACGCGCACTCATACATCCGACACACACACACACACGCATACATCAGAACGTGGAGATTTTCCTACACGTACACACGTATAAACACCTGCAACAGATGCTTCCAAGTATACACTTTTTACGCCCAATGAAACACACATACAAACGCACCTTCGAATACACACTCATTACACATGTATAGGCGTTTGCCTATACATGTGTAAAGTGTATACAAACAGCGTGTATACATACACCTTGACACGAGCAGATATATACCCATATCACACTTTCTTTTCTACTCTAGGCACAAGAGCCGAAATTTTGGGGGAAAGGGCCTGTCGATTAGATCGGTACTTAATATATCGACCCCGAAAGGATGAAAAGGCAAAGTCGACCTCGGCGGAATTTGAACTCAGAACATAAAGACAGACGAAATGCTACTAAGCATTTCGTCCGACGTGCTAACGTTTCTTATTTCTTTATTGCCCACAAGGGGGCTGCACACAGAGGGGAGAAACAAGGACAGACATAGGGATTAAGTCGATTAGGTCGACTCCAGTGCGTAACTGGTACTTTATTTATCGACCCCGAAAGGATGAAAGGCAAAGTCGACCTCGGCGGAATTTGAACTCAGAACGTACAAGACAGACGAAATACCGCTAAGCATTTCGCCCGGCGTGCTAACGTTTCTGCCAGCTCGCCGCCGTCCATATCACACATTCTGACGCCGGTTCATATGACGGAGAAATCCTGCATTAGATGCAGCACTTTTGCCTCTTCTCTACTAGAGGCAACACTTAAACACTCGCGCAGAAATATTTTACACGGGCAGATGGAGAAAGTGAGAGAGAGAAACAGGGACTACATGTACATACAAACACGACTAGATGCTCACACACATAAACAGGGAGAACGAGAGAAACTTTAAAGGTCTGACGTCAAATAAGTCAACGTCGAATCACTAATACGAAATAGGCAGCGCCAAAACGACTGTGCCGGAATGTCGCAAAATGTGTATGTGTGAATGCATCGCTTACACGTGTATTTACGAACCCAGATGGACACATTTTCATATTTCATGTACGTGACTGCGTCTGCTCGTATTGATCAGCACACGTTTGCCTTCCCATATATTTACTTCTTCTTCGTTGTGGAGGCACAATGGTCTAGTGCTTAGGGCAGCGGACTCGCGGTCGTAGGATCGCGGTTTCGATTCCCAGACCGGGCGTTGTGAGTGTTTATTGAGCGAAAACACCTAAAAGCTCCACGAGGCTCCGGCAGGGAATGGTGGCGAACCCTGCTGTACTCTTTCACCACAACTTTCTCTCACTCTTACTTCATGCTTCTGTTGTGCCTGTAATTGAAAGGGTCAGCCTTGTCACGCTGAATATCCCCGAGAACTACGTTAAGGGTACACGTGTCTGTGGAGTACTCAGCCACTTGCACGTTAATTTCACGAGCAGGCTGTTCCGTTGATCGGATCAACTGGAACTCTCGTCGTCGTAACCGACGGAGTGCCAACTTCTTCGTGTTCACACTTTCATTCTTTCCTAGATATAATCATATAGTACCCTTATACACGCAAATACATACACAGGTACACATCCACGCACAGTCACACATACACACACGTATATAGATACACACATACTAATAACTGCAATGATAATTATGGTTTCAAATTTTTGCACAAAGCCAGCAATTTCGGGAGAGTGGGTGAGTCGATTACATCGATCTCAGTACTCAACTGGTGTTTAATTTATCGACCCCGAAAGGATGAAATGCAAAGTCGACCTCGGTGAAATTTGAAATTTGATGTAATAAGCTTGTCCCAACCCCTCAATTTTGAGGGGTTGGGACAAGCTTATTACATCGATCCCAGTGCTTCACTAGTTCTTTATTTTGTCGACCCGGAAAGAGAAAAGCAGAATTGACCTCAGCGATATTGAAAGAGACCAGCTCTGCGTCGCCTAAAGTTATAGCCTGTCTCTTCTTTGTTTTGTTGCGCAGAACATCTGTGAGTGGCTCTTAACTAGTGGTTAAGAGCGCGGGCTACTAACCCCAAGATTCCGAGTTCGATTCCAGGCAGTGACCTGGATAATAATAATAATGATAATAATAATAATAATGATAATAATAATAATAATAATAATAATAATAATAACAACAACAATAGCAACAACAACAACAACGACGACAACGACGACGATGATGATGATGATGATAATAATATTAATAATAATAATGATAATAATAATAGTCGTGCGCTGTTTATCTTGATATGAGTTCACCATGTCGCGCACATATGGTTATGACGCATGTGCCTGGTGTACCCTTATCAGACGGGTAGTCATGATGGGTATATTGGGCTTCGTATATTTTACCCCAGTGTCACTTTGATGGCATGCACTGCTCTCTCATATAATAATAATAATAATAATAATAATAATAATAATAATAATAATAATAATAATAATAACATCGAAAAATAGCTTAGGAATGAGAACTCAGGTTCGAAATTTTCCCAAAGATACCTGATGAAGGCTGGAGGGTAATATCAGCCGAAACGTTATGTTAACAACAAACAAGATGAGGACAAATATCCGTCAAATGTAAATAATGTACATAACGTATATAATTCCTCATCTCTTAAATATAGAACTTTATCTATGCCGTTTTCATAGCTATACTGCGCTCGAAATTTACTTCCTTATCTGTAAAATACCAATACATTCGGCACTTCCAAAGTTTCTTTATCCTCTGTGTGTGTGTGTGTGTGTGTGTGTGTGTGTGTGTGTGTGTGTGTGTGTGTGTGTGTGTGTGTGTAAAGTTATAGTTAATGCGTTCGAAGAATAAATTCATTAGACTGTTAGTGACGTCATTTGGCCGACTATTTTCATAACGAAAGGTCTTCTTCCCACGCCAGATTGTAATCAACCATACTAATTATGACTTTACAACAACAATATTTCATTCAACGCAGTTTCGTGCGACTTTAGTCAATTAATTCGAGTTTTGAGTAAATATTATGCACAATAGCGAATGTACAAATTGCTGTTCTAATATAAGAACGAATCGTTCTTTTGGATATAAGAATGGCAGATTGGGTATTCATAGCTGATGGCGTGTAACAACACAGAAACATATGCGTCCTAATGGCGGCGAGCTGGCAGAAACGTTAGCACGCCGGGCGAAATGCTTAGCGGTGTGTAGCCCCTTGTGGGTAGTAAACAAAGAAATAAGAAACGTTAGCACGCCGGGCGAAATGGGGGTCGATCTAATCGACTGGTTTCTCCCCCCCCCCCCCACCAAAAAAAAAAAAAATTTCGGGCCTTGTGCCTAGAGTAGAAAAGATTATTCTTTCTATTATAGGCACACGACCTGAAATTTTGGTGGGAGAGATTGGTCGATTACACCGACCCCGATGCTCAACTGGGACATATTTCATTGACTCTGAAAGGATGAAAGGCAACGGTTACCTCGGCGGAATTTGAATTCAGAACATATAGTCAGATGAAAAAATGCAGCTAAGAATTTTATCCAGCGTGACCACCATCAACATTTTTGCTCCATTCTCTACAATACATTTATTATTCCAAACAGTTGGTGTCTTCGTATTTCAATCTACTTGTAGATGAAGCCCGTCTTTCAGAATAAAAATATATCCGTGTAATCTCACTCGTTACTGCTGAATGTGTAAAAAAAAAACTAAAAAAAAAACTATTACTCGACTATCGCGGGTGTTACGTTCCAAACCCCGCTGCGATAGATGAAAATCCGCGAAGTATAAACAGTACTGTATATATTTATTATTATTTTTTTAACTTGTATATGCTCTTTTACACTTTTACTTGTTTCAGTCATTTGACTGTGGCCATGCTGGAGCACCGCCTTTAGTCGAGCAAATCGACCCCAGGATTTATTTTTTGGAAGCCTAGTACTTATTCTATCGATTTCTTTTTGCCGAACCTCTAAGTTACGGGGACGTAAACACACCAGCATCGGTTGTCAAGCGATGTTGGGGGCACAAATACAGACACACAAACATATACACACACATACATATACATATATACGACGGGCTTCTTTCAGTTTCCGTCTACCAAATCCACTCACAAGGCTTTGGTCGGCCCGAGGTTATAGTAGAAGACACTTGCCCAAGATGCCACGCAGTGGGACTGAACCCGGAACCTTATTCTATTATGAATGCAAAACAACACGAGACACTCGCCCCTCGAGTTTCGTTTTCCATACACTATCTGCGAGTCTTTGTTTACTCACCTACGGTACTCTACGCATTTTCTTTTAATATATTTTAATTAATGTGTTATACAGAGCAGTGCAGTACTGTACTGTATTTTTATTTATTAATCTATTAATTTTTAGGCGTGAAAATGCTTATTATACTACAGAAATAATTAAAATCAGAAAAAATATAAATGCGTATCAGTCGCAGAAACCCGTGATATACTGAGGAGTCCACGACACAAATTTACATATATTGGCGAGAAATATCCGCGATGTTCTGAGGACGCGATAGGTGAACCGCGATATGGCGAGTGATTACTGTATATTTCTTTTCACTGTATCTTTTATCTTTTACTTCCTTCATTCATTGTAACGCAGCCGTGCTGGAGCGTCGTATTGAAAGGTCTAGTTGAACAAGTTGAACAAGTAAGCCCCGATACTTTCTTTTGTGGAACCGCTAACTTACAAGGACAACACCGGTAATCAGGTGGTGGTGGTGGTGGTGGTGGTGGTGGTAGTGGTAGTGGTGGGTTACATGCACAAGGACACACATATATATATATAGGACGGCCTACCACATATGAAGTATAGGGTCACAAGGTGTGTGTGTGTGTGTGTGTGTGTGTGTGTGTGTGTGTGTATGAGTGTGTATCACAGTACTGACCATACTATCAGATACTGTTACACATCATTGGTCACAGTGCACTTCCATTTCTGTCTCCATTACTCTCTTTTACTCTTACTTGTTTCAGTCATTTGATTGCGGCCATGCTGGAGCACCACCTTTAGTCGAGCAAATCGACCCCAGGACTTATTCTTTGGAAGCCTAGTACTTATTCTATCGGTCCATTTTGCCGAACCGCTAAGTTACGGGAACGTAAACACACCAGCATCAGTTGTCAAGCGATGTTAGGGAGGAAAACACAGACACACAAAAACACACATACACACATATATATATATATATACATATTACAAATTAAAAGGGTAAAGGAATTATCAATTTATTAATTAATAAATCAATTAATAATTAATAATTTTTACCAAGCCCAACGGTATGAAAGCATCATTATTGGTGGAGAACTTATTCAAAAAAAGTTCATATATTTATAAATATAATTAAGGGATCAGCAAAATATTTGCTTCACCATATACCGAAGTTCAGAAAAATAGCAGCTAAAAAAGCTGAGAATCTCGCAGATAGCATCACTTGTAACTCACTTGCCTTAATTATATATATACATATATATACGACGGTCTTCTTTCAGTTTCTGTCTACCAAATCCACTCACAAGGCTTTGATCGGCCCGAGGCTATAGTAGAAGACACTTGCCCATGGAACCATGTGGTTAGTAAGCAAGCTACTTACCACACAGCCACTCCTGCATCATCCATTTCAATATTCACTCGAATTGCGTATGAAATGTAGGAAAGATTTAAGTTTGGCCAACAGACACACTGTTTAAAAATAAAACGTGGTAGCCATGGTTGGAACGCTTTGAGCATAGATTTGCTTTATTAGAGTTAAACAACAAAAGGAAATCAGCTTCATCATTATCATCATCACCACGACCACCACGACGACCACCACCACCACCATCATCATCGTCGCCATCACCACCATGTTACCTTCACCATCGTGACCGGCGTCGTCGTAATCATCATCATCATCATTATCATCATCATCATCATCATCATCATTACAACAGCCAACAACAAAATAACATACTAAATAAGGAATAAAAAAAACAGGTATAAAAAAGAAAAAAAAAAGGTCAAGAAAGAAAATTAAAAGGAAAAAAAAGGGGAAAAAATTAAGAACGTACTTGGTTTCCAGAAATATAATCTGGGAACCATAAAACAAATCCCACAAAGAAACCAACCACCACAAAAACAAATAATTATAAATAGATATAAAAATATATAAAACAATAAACACTTTTCACTTTTAGCCATAAAGTAGATTTTTTTTTTTTTTCACCATTTTGATGCTGCCAGGCAGCGCCATCCGGTGTATGTGGTTCTTAGATACTACAGTAGTCGATGCTCATAAAGACCCTTGGCACTTTCGACTGATTTAAACCGTTTAAGCATGAATAAGCAATTAGGTCAACTATTGGGGATGGCCTTGTTTAGGGTATTTTTTTTTGTTGTTTGTTGTTATTGTTTACCCCATCTCTCTGTCTATATATGTGTCTGTCTATCTGTATATCTGCTTGTTTATATATCTGTCTGTCTAGCTATATGTCTGTCAGTCCGTCTATTTATATATCTGTCTGTCTATGTCTGTGTGTGTGTGTGTCTGTGTGTGCGTGTGCGTGCGTGTGCGTGCATGTGTGTGTGTCTGCCTAAGTATCTGTCTATATATGCGTCTCTCTGTCAATAAATCTGCCTATCTATATATCTGTCTGGCTATTTTTATATCTATCTATCTATCTATCTATCTACCTACCTACCTACGTATCTATCTATCTATCTATCTATCTATCTATCTACCTACCTACCTATCCATCTATCTATCTATCTATCTATCTATCTATCTATCTATCTATCTATCTATCTATCTATGTGTTTGTTTGTCTGACTGTCTGTCTGTCTATATATCTGTCTATGTCTCTATCTCTGTCTCACTGTCTATTTATGCATTTGCCTGTGTGTCTATCCAAATATATGTCTGTCTGTCTGTTTGTCTGTCTGTCTCTATCTATCTATCTATCTATCATCTATCTATCATCATGGACGGACGGTAGATACATCGGCTCCCATGTAAGTTGCATTTTTCACTTCTTAAAAGACCCATTTTGTTTTTAAATTTTGTATAAGTTGTGTATAACACAAAATACTCCGGGAAAATATATTTTTCAAATCGGAAATAGCTCTATCTAGAGCCTTATTTCCAAAAATTCAAAAACGTCTTCCTCGATCCTCGCCATATTTTGTAAAGCAAATATGGCTAAGGTTTTCAACGAGGCCGATTTCCCGCTCCTAATGCCAGAGGCGAAAACACTTAATGCCGTTCCGCATGAACGCAGACAAGTGATGAAGAAGAGCAATGATTCTGAGTCAACTGCTGCTGCCTCAACCACCACCACTACCACCATCACGTGTAAAAACTCTGCTGCTACAGCAGTCTTGCCTGCCACCGTCACCAGTGACAACATCAACAACAACGACAAAGACAACAACAACAACAGCAACAACAACGACAACGACACAAATGTCCTTGCTAACACGACCACTGTCTTCACCACTGCTACTACCAGTGACAACAACAACAGCAACAACAACAGGACACCGGCCTTCAACACCAACCCGAGCACTACTTCGACAAACTCTGCTGCCACTACCACCACCTTTGAACCTGGCAGTACCAACACCACTCTCAACACCACCATCAACAACTACAAGACGAACAAGATAAACAACACCACAAACAACATATCTACCAGCATCACAAAAACAAATTTTGCCGATGCAACAAAAGAAAAAAGAACAATATTAACATTCACCCAAAAACAAATCAATGATACAAAATCCCTTCTCACGAAGGAAGGTGACACTGCACAAATACACATACCAAAAGAAATAATCGAAAACACAAACAAGAAGCACATATCATACAGACTTATCAACAAGAAAACCAAGCGACCGGAGAATTTCTCCACCCAAAAAATTGAGATTTGTCTCAAACCGATATGGCCATTTCAAAGTCATGTTACTTGGGGACGCAAATTTGCCACGGTCCTAGTACGCTTTAAGAGCGAAGAGTTAGCGAAGGAATTTTCGACACTCTCGCTCCACACAGATGACTTGGTGATGATACCGAGTTATCTTGGACAGAGAGTGACGAAGGTGACAGTAAAGAATGTCCCTTCACAAGTGGAAACACAGTGGATAGTAGGTTCTATATGCCTCGAAATGGAGGAGGCAAATATATTAGAAATTGCTACTGCAGAGGAGAAAAACTGGGAAGGAGGAAAAAAAATCGAAGTCCTCCTCCACATCACTGAAGAGGAGTGCCAAAAGATCCCCACACACATCCAACTGGCAAAGGACCACAAGTTATATGTAGTGGTGGAAGGAAGGCGGCCACGTTGTTATGTATGCGGCAGCGAGGCACACCTCAAGGACAGTTGCCCAACCGCCGCCAACCAAAAAAAGCAACAAGGGCAACCACCAAAACCCAGGAAAAAAACCCTACTACCAACACCACCATCAACAATCAAAACAAGAGAAATACAAGCAACATCGGCAACTGAGAAGACAACAGCATCTGCAAAAACAACAAGTGAGGAAGCAGGAGAAAAGAAAGAAAATTCCAAGACTGTTTCCCCCTCCCCCACATCACACACACCTCACACAAATAACAAGCCACCAGCACCAACAAAAACAGCAACACAACCACTCACACAAGCACACACAGACGCTCACAATTTGCCCCTACCCCCTTCCGATTCCTCAGAACCTTCGTCGGAAGATGAAAGTAATGAGGAATGGCAAATAGCCCAGAAAGGAAGGAGGAAGAGGAGCAAGAAAAGAAAAGCAAACACAAACAAAGCAGGGAGATACACAACTCCCGAAAACACTCCAGACACCAACACAAGCACACACAACTACAACACAAGCAACAAAACCCCAAAAGCAAGTACACACACAATGCTCACTGCCATCAACACAAAAAACTCAGAGTTGATGGAATACATCAACACAAAAACAAACATAACAAACGAAGACATAAAAACCAGCAACCACTCGTACACAACACCGCCCAGAACACATCAAAATACTACACATAACACCAACCCTGCAGCACACGCTAAAATCTATTTTTCCCAAGGCAGTTGGCAAATGCCAAAAATACCTGGCGAAAAAACTATACAGTGATCTCCTCAAAGAAAACCCAAAGGAGGAGACACAAAAACTCTGAAACGGTAAGTGACTCTCTTTAAAATTTTAACACTCAAATCAAAATTATGCTCAAGATTGGTTGTGTAAATGCGCGTGGTTTGGGGTCCCCTTGGAAACAAGGGTACCTCCTAAACGACATAAAATCACAGAAACTAGAAATCATAGCCATAAGCGAGACCAGACTCCATGATCCGCGGGCCCTAATGTCCATGTTTGGCAGACAGTTTAACATTTATTTTTCTCCCTGTCTGCCGAGAATGGGCGGTAGTGGTACGGCGGTACTCTTTCGCAAGAGTCTGGATCTCGAAGTAAAGACAGTATTCATAGACCCGGAGGGTAGATTGGTTGTTCTGGATGTCGATGGCAGCGATGGGTGTGCTTTTCGACTCATATCAGTATACGCACCACCTTTAACAGGTAGGCCGGATTTCTTTCGACGTCTAGAAGTATTCCTAGGAACGTCTTGTCCTTTACTTTTAGTGGGGGATTGGAATGCTACCTTGGACACGCATCTAGACTATGTGGGCAGAGATAGGAATAGACGGGGATGCAAATGCCTCAAAGACTTGCTCAGACGCTTTCAACTGTCTGACAGGTACCGACTCGACTACCCGAACGCGCCAATGTGGACATGGACAAACCGCATCGGGTCGTCGAAATCGTATCTTAGATAGAGTACTGTGTAGGAGAGTAGATAGAGATAGCATAGGGTGTCCACAATTTCACATAGTCAGCTACACGGATCACAAACTTGTGACGTGTACGCTAGTCTTAGATAAGACACATAGGCAGGTCCCCGGTTACTGGAAACTAAACGCGTCTTTCCCGTCGAGACAGGTTTTCAGAGACCGGATTAGCACGTTAGTAAAGAAGGCTTTGACGGGAGCCATCATCAATAACAAATGGTGGTTTGCCCTCAAGAGAGCAATAAAAGCAGAAGCGGTTAGGTATAGCAAAGCACTAGCCATAGACAGAAACAGAGTAGAGGGTGAGCTAGTTAAGAAGCTAGAAGAGGCAATTAGAAGTGGCATCGCATCCGACGTTTTGGCGGCGAGGTTGGCCCTAGACCAACACTTCAACGCTAAACACGAAGGGTGCGTTGTCAGGCCTAGGATGCGTGCTCTAAGAAACGAAGGTGTTGGAGCCGCGCGCGAGGCCCGGGTGGCGGAGGCGTAAAGCCACCATTCGGTCTCTGATGGACGAACAGGGGCATCTATCAAGACCCTTCGACATTGCACGTTCGGTCCGTCAGGGATGCCCCTCTCGTCGCTTCTGTACGTGTTGACTCTCGAGCCACTACTTCGGAAGCTGGCGACGCTGAGGGGCATCCCGCGAGAGTTGGGATGCGGGACGAGCGTGTCGGCATACGCGGACGACATCACCGTCATAGTGTCTAGCCAAAAGCACATCGAGCTTGTCGGCGAGACACTGAGAGACTACGAAGCGGTAACGGGAGCGAAAATCAACCGGGATAAGTCAGTGGGCTTGCGGCTCGGCACCTGGAGAAGCAAGCCCATGCCGTCAAGCAGCGCCTCCGTCGTGGGAGGTTGGACTGACGGTCCGGTTGAGTTGCTCGGGGTCTGGTTTGGTCCGGACCTCCAAACGGAGAAGAACTGGGACGAGATAACGAGAGGTGGCGAACACGTACATCGCGTCCGTCATCTACTACCGCCTGACCGTCGTTCCTTGTCCCGAGCCTACCATCACCAAACTGGAGCGCATCCTCTTCCGCTTCTTGTCGAAAGGAAGCGTTCCGATGGTTAGGCGATCCGTTTGCTGCCAACACCCGTTAAAAGGAGAACTGGGCATGCCGTGGTTGATGATGCGCAGACACGCGCTGAGACTGCGATATCTCCGGCTCTACGTAGACAGCGGTGAACAGGTGTGGTCACCGTTTGTGCGGCGCGCTTTCCCGCAGCTCGTCTTCATGACCGAACTGCAGTCGTGGATCAAGAAGAGGCCGAGGAAGGGCGAATGGCACCGCGAGTGTCGCGCTGCTCTTCGGCAACTCCAACAACTCGGGTCAACCTTGAGCGACTGCATCACAACTAACGCATTCTATAGTGGATTAGTGGAGGGAAGGTACGACGACGACCTCGGGGCGAACCTGGGCGTCGACAAGGAATACCTGACCCGCCTGTTTAAGACGACCTTCGGGCCGGGACCCATGGACAACTTCCAGAGATCCCTGGCTTGGCAGTGCTATCGAGAAGCACTACCCGTTCGGGATAAGCTCTACAGGCATGGCTCGAGAAACACAGGGCCGACCTGTCCGAGATGCCAGCAGAGCGACGAAACCGTTCTGCACGCACTCGTACAGTGTCCCACCATTTCTGAGCTGTGGGCTTATGTCGAACAACTGCTATCGCGTGTGGGATGAGTTGGTCTATCAGCCGAGTCTATCGTGAATATTGTCGCGCCTCCTTCCTTTAAACGGGAAGGAAGAGCTATTTTCATCGGACTTGTGGCTATGGCGAAAGAATGTGTATGGTGGACGCGTCTGAAAGGTCTAGAGACAAAGACTTTTCTCTCTGGGCAATCTCTCATCAACTTCTTCAAGTATCACTTGAAGAGGAAGGTGAGAGTAGAAAGGGAAGTCTTGTCTAGTGAATGCTTCAAAAAAAGATGGGTGAATGTAGCAAGGATGGCACGTGTGAACGACGGAGCCATCTTGAGCATAACCCTATGAACTAGAAAAAAATACAAGAAAAAAAAAAAAAAAGGCAAAAGAGAGTCACTTACTGTTATAGTTTCTTCAATGAGAATATTGACCAAGGTTACCGTGGTCTTTTCCGTAGGCTATTCTTTCAACGGCTAAACCTAAACTATCCTCCCCTCTTTTTACACGAAAACATTACTGTGTGATACACGATCCCTATTGATCGCTCTTTTTTTTTTCTCTCGATCCCTTTTGATCGAACTCCCCCCCTTTTTCCCTTCCTACGATCCCTTTTGATCGACACCCCCCCTTTTTTTCCCTTCCCCCTCCCAAAAAGAAAAGCTCTACATTGTATTTGTCCCTTCTTCGTTGAGCCCTGTGTGGCTAATAAAAGAAATGTATCTATCTATCTGTCTGTCTGGCTGTCTGCATCTCTCACTCTCTCTCTCCCTCTCTCTCTCTCTCTCTCTCTCTCTCTCTATATATATATATATATATATATATATATATATATATATATATATATATATATATATATATATAAACAATATATGAGTATATGCATATATATGTACATGTATGTACATACCTTCATCCACATGTACATATAGATACATAACTGGGTACATGACATGGCAAAAGAACATGGACAAAATGATAAACAAGGTACAACAAACAAGCAAGCCACATAGAAACATCTCCTTCATCAGCTGCCACCATCAAAACACCGGCGTTTCGAAGAATTAAGGCAGTACGCATTGTTGAAATGGTTCTTCCCACGAACACAAATTAAATTATTTTCGTGGAGGGTAGTGGCGGACGGAAAACAAGACAGGAAAACGAAACGGTGGATTAACAAACAAGCAAAAGGGCTGTACAGCCAGACGTGAAGTGTGTATGTATTGAACTCTGTGAAGCACGCGCGTGCGTCGTGTGTGTGTGTATGTGTCTAGGAGCATTGATTGAAATACTTTTCTGTACAGTCATATTTAACCCAATGAGTATTCTCCGCTGCGAAAATAGTCTCGAAAGAAACTTCTTCCTGATAAAATGTATGAAAACATATTGGCCTGTGAAAACATATTGTCATTGGATCATAGGACGCATATGTTTCTTACTTCTTTACTACCCACAAGGCGCTACACACAGAGGGGATAAACAAGGACAGACAAACAGATTAAGTCGATTATATCGACCCCAGTGCGTAACTGGTACTTATTTCATCGACCCCGAAAGGATGAAAGGCAAAGTCGACCTCGGTGGAATTTGAACTCAGAACGTAGCGGTAGACGGTTATCGACCAATCTCTCCCACCAAAATTTCAGGTCTTGTGCCTATAATGGAAAGAATAATCCTTTCTACTCTAGGCACAAGGCCTGAAATTATTTTTCTTTTTTTTAGGGGGGGGGGGTCGATTAGATCGACCCCCATTTCGCCCGGCGTGCTAACGTTTCTTAATTCTTTATTGCCCACAAGGAGCTACACACAGAGGGGACAAACAAGGACAGACAAACGGATTAAGTCGATTATATCGACCCAGTGCGTAACTGGTACTTAATTTATGGACCCCGAAAGATTGAAAGGCAAAGTCGACCTCGGTGGAATTTGAACTCAGAACGTAGCGGCAGACGAAATACCGCTAGGCATTTTGCCCGGTGTGCTAACGTTTCTACTGCCAGCTCGCTGTCCTATGGTGGAAAGAATAAATGACAGAGGGCTCGTAACTTTGACGGTCAGGGTAATCTTGGATCTGTAGTGTTCTTTGATTGGCCCCTAAATTGGCCGTAGTTGTATTAGGATGACTGTATCATTCATGTTATTACATACTTTGTAAACTATTTATACTTTTTATGGCATTTTACTGCCTTTTCTGTTCCTCCACATCTTTTATGTCCTCATCTATAACCCTGCGGCTAATAAAAGAAATTATTATTATTATTATTGAGTGAGAGAGCAGTGCATGCCATCAAAGTGACACCGGGGTAAAATATACGAAGCCCATTATACCCATCATGACTACCCGTCTGATAAGGGTATACAGGGCACATGCATCACAACCATATATGCGCGACATGGTGATCTCATATCAAAATAAACAGCGCATAACCTCGCAGGTGGGGCCCAGTTAGAATTTTCTTCAGGTCGAGTAGCCCATCCCGCTCAAAAGGTTTCTGAATAAGGTTTGTTTAAAGATGTTGAGCAAAACACCAATGTTTCCAAAGGTGAATTATTCAAATCTCTAAGAATTCCTCTCAACACATGGCTATGATGCTCCCCCTCTACTTCTGCTCGTGATCAGAGATGCACATATCGTCAGCCACCAAAGGACATGCTCAACTGGTTAAGGTCAAACAACTGACAAGCAAATCTGTGGTATTAAGCAGAATATTTGCTGTAGCCCATCTTTTATACCAAGACAAAACAATGTACATGGAGCCACTGCCTGGTACTGCATCCGGGCTTTATTATTATTATTATTATTATTATTACACCATCATCATCATCATCATCATCATCATCATCATCATCATCATCATCATCATCATTATTATTATTATTATTATTATTATTATTATTATTATTATTATTATTATTATTATTATGGCGGCGGCGAGCTGGCAGAATCATTTGCACGCCGGGCGAAATGCTTGGCGGTATTTCGTCTGCCGTTACGTTCTGAGTTCAAATTCCGCCGAGCCCGACTTAGCTTTCATCCTCTCGAGATCGGTGTAATCGACTGGACTCCTCCCGCAAAATTTCAGGCCTTGTAATTCCTGTAGAAAGGATCATTATTATTATTATTATTATTATTATTTTATGTTTGACTTTTGCTTTGCATTTGTACAAGTTGGATCCAAGTCTCACCCAGAGACTTCAAGAGACAACAAGTTAGAAGTTCATGTAGGTGTTATGCCTAGGGTACCATATATTTGGATTTGTACATAGTGTTGTTCTAGAGAATGTTTAAGAAACCATAAGAAAATTGTGTTTGCTTTAAAATTTGAGATCACATAGACAGTATTTTACGTCGGATATGGGCAGTTCCCATGAGCACTATCTATTGAACTTCAGCCATTTTGGGGTTTCCTGGTATCTGAGCTAGGTAGTAATCAGCCCGTTTTGCTGTCATTCCCAGGGCACCTATGACAATAGGTATTGTTTTAGTCTTCAGGTTCCACATTTTGCTCATTTCTATTTCAAGATCTTTATATTTGCTCAGTTTTTGGTAGGTTTAGTAGTAGTAGTAGTAGTAGTAGTAGTAGTAGTAGTAGTAGTAGTGGTGGTGGTGGTGGTGGTGGTGGCGGTGACGGCGGCTACTTGTGGTAAGGGTGTATGTAGAGAGCAAATAAGCATTTGCAAAGAAATGGGTGGAGGAAGTGGCAACGATGAGAGTGGATGGTTCCGGTGGCTGTACGTCGGTAATAACGTTGATTTGGATTGCTAATGTTGATGGTTATTATCAGGGCACAATCAAGAGTGTGTGGAGGAGGTTGGGTGGAGGGGGCGACAGCGTTGGTGATGGTGATGACAAGTGATGGGGAGAGAAGGGGGAAGAGTAACTGTCCTTGCTGTGGTATTGGTGGAGGTGGTAGGGGTGATGCTGGTGGTAGTCATGATGATAGTGGTAGTTGTAGTAGAGGTGGTGGTGGTTGTAGTATTGGTAGTGGTAGTTGTTGTTGTTGTGGTGGTGGTGGTGTTAGTGGTGGTGGTAGTAGTACTTGTGGTGGTGTTGGGGAGGGTGGCAGTGGCACGATGGTGGTAGTGGTAGTTGTGATGTTGTTGGTGGTAGTAGTTGTGGTGGTGATGGTGGTCGTGGTTGTAGTATTGGTAGTGGTAGTAGTGTTGGTGGTAGTAGTTGTTGTGGTGGCGGTGTTGGTGGTAGTAGTTGTGGTAGTGGTGGTAGTAATGCTGGTGATAGTTGTGGTGGAGCTAGTGGTGGTGGTGGTGGTAGTTGGGAGTAGGTGTGGTGGATTGGTAGTAGTGGTGGTTGTGGTGGTAGTGGTTGTTGTGGTGGTGGTGGTGGCAATGAATGCGGTGGCGATTTATTTATTTATTTATCTCCTTATGTGTTCGTTTGACTAAAATATCAGGAAGTAATGGCGGGGGTTGCGGTGTCGAGGGTGAAGGATAAATATGAAAGAAGGGAATGAAGGGAATGGAAGACTGAAAGACGTGAGAAAGAAGATGAATGAGAGCGTGCGAAAAAGAAGGAAAGAGAGGAAGGAAAGAAAGAAGGAAAGGAGGAAAGAAGGAAGGGAGGAAAGAAAGAAATAAGGAAGGAAGGAAGGAAAGAGAGAGGGGAAGAAAGAAAGAAAGAAAGAAATAAGGAAAGAAAGAAATAAAGAAAGAAAGAAATAAGGAAAGAAAGAGAGAGGAAGAAAGAAAGAAAGAAAGAAAGAAAGAAAGGAAAGAAAGAAAGCAAATGAAAGAAAGAAAGAAAGAAAGAAAGAAAGAAAGAAAGAAAGAGAGAAAGAAAGGAAAAAAGAAAGAAAATGAAAGGGAGAAAGAAGGATGGAAAAAAGAAAGAAGGGAAAGAAAGAAGGAAAGAAAGAAAAATAAAGGAAGAGAGAAAGAAAGAAAGACAAAAAGAACGAACGAAAGAAAGAAATGAGGTTTTAACGTTTTGGGCTCAGGAACAAAGTAGGAAGAAAGTAGCCGAAGGAAGAGAAAGAGATCGAGAAACAATTGAAGGCGATGCTCCTGCATGGCCGCTGTCCAATGATCGAAACGAGTAAAAAGAAAGAGAAGTATTTGAGAAGTGAATAAAAATGGACGATGGCGGAATAGAACAGAGAAAAAGGGCGGGGGGGGAGCATTAAAAGGCAAGAAGTGAAATTGGGTGGGAGAAGGAAGAGTTGGGAAAGCGGAGGAGGAAGAGGAAGAGGAATGAAAAGGAAATAGGGAGAAGGAGAAGGAAGTAGAAAGTAGAGATGAAAAGGAAAAGGTAAAGGAGACGAAAGAAATGAAGGTGAAGTGTGGAAAGTAGCCCGGGGGGGGGGAATATAGGGTTGGAAAAAGAGCAAAATGGAAGGAAAATTGGATGTGAGAGGAGGTGGACCGAGAGTGAGAGGAGGAGAGAGTGGCAGAGAGAGAGTGGCAGAGAGAGAGAGAGTGACAGAGAGAGAGAGTGGCAGAGAGAGAGAGAGAGTGGCAGAGAGAGAGAGAGAGTGACAGAGAGAGAGAGTGGCAGAGAGAGAGAGTGGCAGAGAGAGAGAGAGTGACAGAGAGAGAGAGTGGCAGAGAGAGAGAGAGAGAAAGAGAGAGAGACAGACAGACAGAGAGAGACAGACAGAGAGACAGACAGAGAGAGACAGACAGAGAGAGACAGACATAGAGAGAGTGACAGAGAAAGAGAGTGACAGAGAGAGAGAGTGGCAGAGAGTGAGAGAGAGAGAAAGAGAGAGAGAGAGTGGCAGAGAGAGAGAGAGAGAGAGAGAGAAAGAGAGAGAAAGAGAGAGAGAGAGAGAGAAGAGAAGAAAGGAAAGAGGGAAGTATGGCAGATCTTTGAAGATGAAAATAAGAAAACAAGTTAAAAGTGGCAATGAATGGAGAAAATTTTATTTTTGAATAATATAAAAGAAGAAAAAGAAAAACAAAAGCATGAGAGAGAACGTGAAATAATGAGATGTATGAGGGAGTGAAAGAAGAAAAGAACGAGTGGTGAAGGAATAAAAGACGAGAGATGATAAAAGAGGAAGAACTATAGAATGAACAGAGGAAGAGTTGCTTGTCTAAAGGAAATTGAGGTTTTATCATAGGCTGTGAGTATACACATCCTCTTTTAATTATGAGAAATGCTTGTATCGCAGGAATGGGTTTTGAACAAGTGATTCAACACAATTATGAGTTTAACAGCCCGGTTCTACTTATGTATATCAGCTCTCATTACGTTCGGAAACACCACTTCTTGTTTCTTTGAAACATGGATGCATGGTTCTTTGTATAATATCTGCGTGCGTGCGTGTGTGTGTGTGAAGAGAGAGAGAGCGAGAAAGGGAGAGAGGGAATGAGAGAGAGAGAGAGAGAGAGAGAGAGAGAGAGAGAGAGAGAGAGTTGAGAGAAAAAGAATATGTTTGTGTGCCGTGAAGATAAGAGAATATATCAGGCAACAATCTTATATACATTTAATTAAGTGGGTACTAACATACTTAACGTAGAGAACTGTGTGAAAAAAAAAAAGGCGTAATTAATTAAAAATCCACCCGAAGTGAGGAGGAAAATATCATTAGCTGAATGATATTTACTCTTGTCAATAAAAACGGTGGGAGACGTCTCTGAAATTTAAATTAATTTTTTTTAAAATTGAATTTAGGCATTCACTTTTCTCTGAGTCTGAACTCGGACAAACACGGTGACATCGCTGAACAAGAGTAGTCTCCTCTTCCTTTCTTGATTAGAATTTATCATTAACTCAATGGTTTTGCTTTATTTGTTTTTGTCTTTTGCTTTTACGCCGACTGCAATCTTAATTAATTAACGTTTGCTGATTCATTACATTAAGTATATGTTAACTTCTGCTTAATTATTTATTTCTCATACAGAAGGTGCCCATGGGTAATTGCTTATATACAGTGAAGTTAGCAGATGTCGGTAAGTTTTTGTCGTGTGCAGATGAAAAAGCTATCGTTTCTAGACTCTTCCTTTTCGCCTTGGAGAGAAAAATCTTACATACACAGCTAACGTAGTGATAAATCATCGTAGAAGTCTTTCACAGTTGCTAGAATTAACAGCTACATCACTCTCAAATCCAATCCTGCTTTCTTAAACAGAGGAGGACATATTGGTTTCTGTAGCACTAACTTATCAATATATCAACATAGAAGATTCCATTTGTTTGACACCAAATAATAAGCGTTTTAATAAAGTTAGTTCTTGTGTATCTTAAATGGCTAATATGTCTCTTCCACACTGCAATCGTTTTTGTTTTAACTCAGATCGACTCATCTGCTTGGTCTCAGATCGAATCATCTGCTTGGCAAGTACACCTCCGATATATGCGAGGGGGTGCTGGAAAGTTTCTGGCTTTAAGGGTATCGCGAAAGTCTTGGTTGAAGGTCCAACCTTGCAAGTTCTTTATCAGGGTTTAGAAAAACTGAAGGATCGCTGTAATAAGTGCGTGAATCTAAGAGGGGAATATGTTAAATAAAATCATAATTAACTAATCTTCCTGTATTTCTAGTAGTTCGATCTACTAGAATTAGTAGCCAATCCTGTTTTTACTTTTTTTTTTTTTTTCTTTTAAACGGGAGAAACATGTTAACTTATGTATCACTAGATATACTTTACACTGTATCTGAAAAATAAGATGGGATGCTCACAGTTCCGCTCGATTAAAATTGACCTGAAGACCATCCCACGGACTTACATTCACAACAAATTGGTGTACTCATAATAGACTGATATTCGTTTCCAATGGTAACAGAATGTCTCGTAAAGTTCACGTGAGTTGAAAAAAAAAAAATTAAAGAATAGACAAGAGACCAACTGACCGCGTCCAACATGAAATCAGTAAAGTTTTAAATTACATATAAATAGTTATATCCTTCACCACATATACGGAAATACTTTTTTTGTATCCTAAAGGATTGAAATTCTTGCGTCTTTCATATGGTATGTAATAAATTGTGAGCTTTTTAATATATTTCCAGTTGTCGTCTGTCTTTACGTTCTGAGTTCGAATTCTGCTAAAGTCGACTTTGCCTTTCATCCTTTCGGGGTCGATAAATCAAGTACCAGTTGCGTACTGGCGTCGATCTAATCGACTGGCCCCACCCCCAAAATTTCGGGCCTTGTGTCTAGAGTAGAAAAGATTACACTATTCAATTCTCAGTGTCCTTAAGTTCATCACTATACCATTGCCCTCAATCAGAGTCTTGACCATAGATTTAGAAGGACGACCATTGTCCATCTTTCTACAGGTAGGCTTGTAAATGAAAACTTGGCTGCCAAGCAACTCTGGATATTACAGACAATGCCAAACAAGCCCCAACAGTGTCCCTGCTATTTTGTTTGTAAACTGAGGGAGGTCACCCTACAGTTGCTCATTGGTCATTTCTACTTCACTTGCATATCTTAATCCATCCTCTGTACAAGACTCAACAAGGGATAGATCAAAACATATACTCAGAGATTCTGGGAGTACGAGATTTTAAAATATCTCTGTGGTACTCAGATCAAAATTATCTACGGTATTCTGATTTATTTTACCATCTGCGAATTCTCGCGGCTGAATCGTTCGATAGCACAAAAGCCGTTAAAATTCTTCACAATTGCTCACCTCTTACAATATTCTCACTATCGACAAAATGTCTGTTGTTGAGACAGACAGTACCATATCTTCCTATTCATCATTATTGCTGTCTTTTTATCTCTTAATCTTGCATCATCATCCGAGTCGACCGATTCCCTCACTTGTTCGAATGTCGTCAACTCCAGCTCATCAGTTTGGGTTACATTAAATCTAAACTGTTTTTCTCTCACTATGTCAAGGATGGGTCACCAGATCTGTTACTGTTGTAAAGCCTTCTTGAAGCAATTGAGGATCGTGAAAGTTGTAAGTTTGCTGCGCGGGTTTGCGACAAGATAGATAACACTCAGGACACCTTCTCCTCGATTTACGATCGAGTTCCGTTCCGACTAACAGGTCGTAAGTCAATCTAGTCGTATGTCGGATTTATATATTTCAACGCTATTTTCATTCATGCAACTGATGCTTGAAAGCAAATGAGTGAGAGACAGTGGCAGGCAGTGGATGCCTGGGTCTGAGATAGGCTTGCGTCGCTAGATGCTGCCATAATTATCGTACACGCAGATTCCCATTAGTAAATGAAACGCGTGTGATGGAGAATAAATAATTCCAAAAAATTTCCATTGTCCTATTTTATTATATATGTATATCCCAAGAATCCACTGGTCAAGGTACCACAGAAGCATAATTTCAGTTCTTTTATAATTCCTTTGTTACACCATTGAATTACTGGTGTTAGATTTGATGGGAGAGAAAGTTTATCTAAGGTTTGCAATTGCTATTATAACATTATCTTTGTTATCTCTCGATCAAATTCTATTAGACAAATGGTAAAATAGCATTCCTATCATCCAACTGTTCTTTCTATTTTGCAGGTCATCGCAGGGTCTTCACACAGACAAATTTGAGGATGGGGTGGAGACCTTAATTTTTCCCAATTGCTAGTAATTTTCTTTCGTCATTTCCTAGTGTGTTTTCTCTCTTGAAGCGGAGGATATTATCTGGAATACCTCTATAGCCCAATTTAATCTTGCCTGTATCATACATGTCGTTAAATCCGAGGTCTGTATTTTCCTCATCTTCATAAAACTTTTGACTCCAATGTTGTCTTATTTTCCATCGAAACAAACTAACAACTCGAAGGGTTTGACTATATCCTATTCGAAGTTCAGCGAAGCTTTGACTTTCTCTGACAGGATTGCTCCAGATTAAAAGTACGTCTCTGGAGCTACCATCGGCGAACTATTGGGATAATTCTTCATCTGAACTAGCATTTTTGCCAGTTTTTTGTTTATTTGTTTCTATTTTGCTTTGTTTTTATTATTTTTACAGGTATTAGGCTGAGAGGCTGCTCTCATTTCTTCGTTTTTCAAGGTCAATATGGATAAGTGGGATTCAAAACAAAGAATTACTTCGCCAACTCTTTCAGGTCTTGAAGAGTAATTTCTTCCTACTGATCAGCAGTTGAAACTGGCTTCATTTTCTCTTAACTGCCTTTCTTCTTCAATCTTCTGTGTATAAATATGATTTGTATATTGATCTGTTCGCTTTTTCTTTTTAAGAGCCAAGCCCAATCATATCGATGTCAGTACTTCATAAAGCAATATCATTTGATACTCTTCAATTACCCAAGTTTAACTAGATTTGTATATCCTAACAATCACTTCCATACACTTTCAGTTATTCAATAATAACAAATATGATCGTGTCGATTGGGAAAATATTAATTGGATCAATCAAAAGTCTGGTATTCGATTGGGAAAATAATAAAATAGCAACCATTCACCGCTTAATTTCAAACTATCTTTTATGAAATGTGTATCTACAATGAAGATTTAATTTACTAAAAGATACTATTACACTATTAAATGTGAGACAAAAGTACACAGGAATTGGAGCAAATAGATTGAGTAACATGGGACAGAGTTTTCTATACTAACAAGAAGCCTAACGTATTTTTCTTGATCAAACATACATACATACAATACATACGCACATACATACATACATACATACATACATACATACATACATACATACATTAGGCGGCGAGCTGGCAGAAACGTTAGCACGCTGGGCGAAATGCTTACCAGTATTTCGTCTGCCGCTACGTTCTGAGTTCAAATTCCGCCGAGGTCGACTTTGCCTTTCATCCTTTCGGGGTCGATAAAATAAGTACCAGTAACGCACTGGGGTCGATATAATCGACTTAATCCGTTTGTCTGTCCTTGTTTGTCCCCTCTGTGTGTAGCCCCTTGTGGGTAGTAAAGAAATAATACATACATACATACATACATACATACATACATACATACACACATAGATAGGGCTGGAGTTTGGTCAGGATAAATTTTGCTATATGGCTGTGAAAAGGGGAAAGACTGTAAAACTGTAAATCAGACTAGCAGCATCTCTATCAATGACCTGACTGTTTCCTTTATATCTGATGAAGAATTTTACAAGTATCTAGGAGTGAATGAAATCATAATCAGTTCGTGCCAGTCACGAGGCCAAACATCACTGAAAGTTTCATCCGAATCCATCCAGCGGTTCTTGGGATATCTTGTCCATCGACAAACAAACAAACAAACAAACACGACTGAAAACAATACCTCCGCCTTCGCTAAGGTAGAGGTAATAATCACACACACACACACACACACACACATACATACAGACACACACACATATACATACATGCATACACACACACATATACATACATGCATACACACACACATATACATACATGCATACATATATACATACATACATACATGCATACAATACATACATAGTGCAATTTCAAAAATTCAGAGAGTATAAAAGGCAAAGTCGGTGGTGACAGGATTTGAAACTCAGAACATAAATAGCTTACTTCTTCCCACGAAACTACTGGCCTTGTGGCAAAATTTGAAACAAATATTAAAGCAAACTATATACATTAAAACTTCAATAATATTTATTTAACAAGCAAAGAAGTTGATTAATGGATCTCATCTTTAATAGATGCAATGAATTGTGGAAGCTGTAAAGATAATTTATGAACACCCTGTATATACATAGGTGTGTGTATGTGTGTGTGTGTGTGTGTGCGTGTGTGTGTATTCGACTGCTCCTTGAGTTATGCAGCATGATTTTTATGTGATTGCACTTTACTTCATTTTTTTTTTTGTTTTCTGTATCAATTTTTAGAAATACCAATTCGCCGTTCCCGTTTTGTATTTTTGCTGATTTAAAAAAAAAATTTTGGAGTGGCTGTGTGGTAAGTAGCTTGCTTACCAACCACATGGTTCTGGGTTCAGCCCCACTGCGTGGCACCTTGGGCAAGTGTCTTCTACTATAGCCTCGGGCCGACCAAAGCCTTGTGAGTGGATTGGTAGATGGAAACTGAAAGAAGCCCGTCGCATATATGTATATATATGTATGTGCTTGTGTGTCTGTGTTTGTCCCCCAACATCGCTTGACAACCGATGCTGGTGTGTTTATGTCCCCGTAACTTAGCAGTTCGGCAAAAGAGACCGATAGAATAAGTACTAGGCTTCCAAAAAATAAGTCCTGGGGTCGATTTGCTCGACTAAAAGGCGGTGCTCCAGCATGGCCGCAGTCAATTGACTGAAACAAGTAAAAGAGTAAAAGAGTAAAAGAGTATTAATTTTACTTTTCCTTTCGTTTCTCTTTTAAGAAAGGTTGACTAAACGTTAAAGTACCATTTAAGCTGATATTTAGTTTTTCATATTTTGCTAAATATTTTTCAGGATTAGATAAATATTCTTTTTTTTTTTTTTTCAAATGTCAACCAAAAAGATAAACGAGCTAGAAAATCGATTTATCTACAAATGAAAATTAAAATATTGAATCAACTTCAAAATCGAAAGGGCTCGATAGAAACTACAAAACTATTGAATATGTGCAAAGAAAACGAACAATTTAGAGGAAAGAAAAAATAATTAGAGCCAGTATAATCGCAGGATCTTCAATAAGTTCGAAACACACATCAAATATAGGTAATAATATTAAAGGAACAATGGCGAAAAGATCAATTATTTTGGATAGGAGATAAAACACTGAAAGGATTGCGTACAAACAGGTTTACTATACGACAAAAAGCAGTAAGAATTGTTAATCAAATCAACACTAG
>NC_142928.1:24894074-24901574 GCF_046866305.1 Octopus bimaculoides
ATCTAACTTCTCACATCTTACCACAGATTAAGAAGAAAAAGGGGAGATTACTTCCAGAGTTATGATAGCAGGATTGTACATTTCTTTGTCGTTACTCGAAAAGAAGTTAGCTTCATTTCCCTCCATCCTCAATGAGATTTCACATAGCAGCTGTTTTTAATAGTTCTGCTTTCAACCAAACCTCAAGATCGTAGCATAAGGTGTAGCGAATTACTTGAGACTCTATGCAGCCCCTACTCTTTACAAAAGCTTCTGATAACTCAACCTGCATGCCTATGGTTGCGTTGTACTCACTACAAAGTAAATGTTTCACTCTTCACGAAAATTGCGTTCTTTCACTTTTTGGTGACTTTTATGTACAGCGCAATACGTACACACACACACACACACACACACACACACACACACACACACACACACACACACACACACACACATATTTGATGGAACTGTTTATTGCTTTATTGTTCTGTCAGCTGAGCAGATAACAGCTTTCGGATTCATTTTTATTGCTTCTCTACTTTAATGGAATGGTCAGCTTCTACCTAAGTTATCTGACAACATGCATGTGTATGTGTGTGTGTGTGTGTGTGTGTGTGTGTGTGTGTGTGTGTGTGTGTGTGTGTGTGCCTGTGCCTGTGTGTGAGCGTCCACCGGTCTAACTAAACATCTTTATACAAACACACACACACACACATATTACACAGCCATACACACGAAGTTAACCCTATACGTGCATGTACTCACACACATACAATGCGCTCGCAAACATATATACGCAAGTATACACCTACGTTCGAACAGAAGCAGGTACATTTATTCATACAGATACATGCATGCACACTTATTATATGTGGCTAGTTCGTATATACACACATATATATATATATATATATATATATATATATATATATATATATATATATATATATATATATATATATCCCTTAGCTACATTACGTTATATTATGTTAAATTACATTATCTAATATTATATTATACTATATCGTTCCATATTTCTTGTTAGGTACCTCGGTTCGTTTCAAAATAAAATCATCATCATCCCCACCACCACCACCACCACCACCACCACTACTACTACTACTACTACTACTACTACTACTACTACTACTACTGCTACTACTACTACTACATATTATTGCTGTTAGTACTAAGTATATGCTAGTGTGGGAGAGATAGTCGTTCTTACTACTGAGAAGCGGGATCTGGTTTCCCTTATATAAATGCTACGGATTGTGTTGGATATGTTTCGACGTTGTCTAATGATCCGTCAAGTTTATCCATGACAAATTACTACGCATACCAGTAGTGTTTAATTCTTTCAACTACACTACATACCATCTCTTCTATATAAGTTCTAGTGGTGTCTCTATGCTGCCCAACTATGCACTACGAGAGATAAACAATGAGGCTAGAATTATAGTTTGCTAGTGGGCTGGTTTGGTAAATCATGCAGTTATTATAAGATACAGGGATTTTTTTTAAATAGATGTAACCTGCTAATGAGTAATTTAATGGATTTACTTGTTCTTTGACTTCTTTTACTATAATTTTCTATTCGTGCAATGGTTCCATAAACACGTGAGCTTGTTTGCTCTTGAATATAAATAACCGCAAATATATACTGGAATCAACTTTGCCTTTCATCCATTCTAGGTCGATAAAATAATGTACTGAAGTTGATGGTATTGGCTTAAACCACCTCTTAACCCCTTGCAGACGGATTTAGCACTGACAGTCTGTGTTGTGTAGCGGTATTAGGCCATTCAGTAACTCTTTACTTGTTTCAATTATTTGACTGTGGCCATGCTGGAGCACCGCCTTTAGTCGAGCAAATCGACCCCGGGACTTATTCTTTGTAAGCCTAGTACTTATTCTATCGGTCTCTGTAGCCGAACCGCTAAGTTACGGGGACATAAGCACACCAGCATCGATTGTCAAGCAATGCTAGGGGGACAAACACACACACACAAACACACACACAGACACACACACACATACATATATATACGACGGGCTTCTTTCAGTTTCCGTCAGCCAAATCCACTCACAAGGCTTTGGTCGGCCCGAGGCTATAGTAGAAGACACTTGCCCAAGATGCCACGCAGTGAGACTGAACCCGGAACCATGTGGTTGGTAAGCAAGCTACTTACCACACAGCCACTCCTGCGCCTAGAATTTTTCATACAACGAATTTTACAGTGTATCATCATGACCGGTTTCTCGCGCCTCTGAACTTTATGTTTCGAGGGCATACCGATTGCGAGAAAATTAGTAACGCGTTCAATTGCAACGTCCGTACTTTTACAGATGACATCGGTTTATGAAACTAAGCGGAATTATCATTCACTTTTGCAAGCTTCTGAGTGGAAGTAGCATTCCTTTTTTCACCCTAGCAACAGAAATACACGTGACTACGCATCAATCACATGCATATAACCTCATCATGCGTCATATAATAACAGCAAAAAAAAAAAAAGGAACAGCTTATCCAAAGTTCTAAACAGAAATGTAGGTTGCGGCCATAGCTATCATCCACTGTTATCAGAACTGTTATCTGAAATCCCTAATAGAAAAGAAAGTAGGTTGTGGCCATAGCTACTATGCGGCTGTACACTAAGATGAAAACGGCCTTCGCCGTCGTCCGGCCACACACACACACTGTTTCGATGCGGTCAGTACCGCTTTCCGTCTGGAAGGGTTTAAAATTGTTGGCCTTGAGCCTTATTAGAAACTATTACTATTATTTTAAAGTTTTTACAAGGTACAAGATCACAAATTTATTTTTAAAAATAGCGCTTGGTCGATGCAATCAAAGAGTCGGTGTATTACTGGTATGTTTATGTTTAGAAATATGAAATACATATAACGATTTGAATATAGGGGACATAGCAACGTGGTTATGAAGTTCGTGGTTTCGATTAATACCAAACGTGCTGTACTTTGGGTAAATGCCCTCTTCCATAACCAGCATTGGTGCTGCCCTACATCGTGTAACTGCATTTGGTAGATGAAAACTGTGTAGAAGCCTGTCGTGTTGTCTGTGCATGTGTATGTGTATATGAGAGGTTTTACGTCACCACAACTTAGCAGTTTGCCGAGAGGACGATGGTTTCTGTCGGTCTGATCGTCTAAAACTTCCCAGCATGGCCGCAGTCCAACGGCTAATACAACTAAAAGAAACTTAAAAAATAGTAGAACATAAAAGGACGGAACTCCATAATGTTAAGTGTGACAATTGCCTACGTGCCAAACGCCTGTTTTCCATTGTTGTCTAAAGCTTACTTATGGTGTGTTAAAATATTTTACTTCAATCAAATTACTTAGTTTAGATTAAATTATAATGGTGTATAGCAATACGTTTGTTCTTGTTTCAGAAACCGGCGAGATTCATACTAGCAAACGAACAATGATAGTTTGTCTTTTTCTGAATAATGTATAACAAATATACGAAATGATAAATGAGAATAAAAATTGTCTGTGATGTACAAATTAAGTAACTCGGAAAGGTATCGTAAAAAATAATAATAATGATGATGATGATGATGATGATGATGATGATGATGATGATGATGATGATGATGATGATGATGATAATGGTAACGATAATAATAATAATATCAAGAATTAGACGAACTAGAAACACCTGCAGAAAAAGCTAAGCGCTTGAAAACCCGTGCAAAAATTGCTGCCTTAGATATTATGACTGAAAAATGGCATGGAAAACCTCTCAATGGCAAATACCCAAAGAGAGCGAATAATGCAGATATTGACAAAGCCCTTACCCACCAATGGTTAATGGCCTCTGGCTTGAAATCAGAAACAGAGGGGTTTATCATAGCAGCCCAAGATCAATGCCTACCTACAAAGAACTACCAGGCCAACATATTAAAGAACGGCAGCTCCCCATTATGTCGTATATGCCAACAACAAAATGAGACCATCGATCATGTTGTCTCCATGTGCAGTCTGCTTGCGCCTACAGAGTATCTCAACAGGCATGATAGAGCTGCACAATATATTCACTGGGTAATATGCAAAAACCTGGACTTGCCCCATGATAAAAACTGGTGGGAACACAAACCACCCCCAGTACTTGAAAATGATCACATTGCACTCCTCTGGAACTTCACCATTCAAACTGACAGAAAGATAGACGCAAATAGGCCAGACATCATACTGACAGACTTCAGACAAAAATCATGCCTCCTCATTGATATGACTGTCCCAATCGATATAAACGTATCTGTCAAGACCTACCAAAAACTGAGCAAATATAAAGATCTTGAAATAGAAATTAGCAAAATGTGGAATCTGAAGACGAAAACAATACCTATTGTCATAGGTGCCCTGGGAATGACAGCGAAACGGGCTGATTACTACCTAGCTCAGGTACCAGGAAACCCCAAAATGGCTGAAGTTCAAAAGATAGTGCTCATGGGAACTGCCCATATCCTACGTAAAATACTGTCTATGTGATCTCAAATTTTAAAGCAAACACATAATTTTCTTATGGTTTCTTAAACATTCACTTGAACAAAACTGTACAAATCCAAATATATGGTACCCTAGGCATAACACCTACATGAACTTCTAACTTGTTGTCTCTTGAAGTCTCTGGGTGAGACTTGGATCCAACTTGTACAAATGCAAAACAAAACTCAAACATAAAATAATAATAATAATAATAATAATAATAATAGTTGTTGTTGGCACTCCGTCGCTTACGACGTCGAGGGCTCCAGTTGATCCGATCAACGGAACAGCCTGCTCGTGAAATTAACGTGCAAGTGGCTGAGCACTCCACAGAAACGTGTACCCTTAACGTAGTTCTCGGTGATATTCAGCGTAAGGCTGACCCTTTGAATTACAGGCACAACAGAAACAGGAAGTAACAGTGAGAGAAAGTTGTGGTGGAAGAGTACAGCAGGGTTCGCCACCATCCCCTGCCGGAGCCTCGTGGAGCTTTTAGGTGTTTTCGCTCAATAAACATTGACAACGCCCGATCTGGGAATCGAAACCGCGATCCTATGACCGCGAGCCTGCTGCCCTAACCACTGGGCCATTGCGCCTCCGCAATAATAATAATAATAATAATAATAATAATAATAATAATAATAATAATAGTTTCAAATTTTGGCGCAAGGCCAGCAACTTCGGGGACGGGGTAAATCGAATACATCGACTCCAATTTTCAACTGGTACTTACTTTATCAACCCCAAAAGGATACAAGGCAAAATCGACCACAACAGAATTTTAACTCTGAGCGTAAAGGCAGACGAAATGCCGCTAAGCATTTTGCCCGGCGTGCTAACAATTCTGCCAGCTCGTCGCCCTAGAAAACAAAGAAAATACCCTGAAACAGTACCAGGCAGTGGCTCTCATGGATTCTTATCTGAATCTAATGGAAATGCTAAAATGAATGTACATGTTTTGTCTTGGTGTAAAAGACGGGCTACAGCAAATATACTGTCCAATACCGCAGATTTGCTTGTCAGTTGCTTGACCATAACCTGTTGAGCGTTCCCTTATTGTCTGATGATATGTGCATATCACGAGCAGGAGTACTGGGGGAGCAACATAGCCATGTGATGAGAGGAATTCTTTAGGGTTTGAATAATTCACTTCTGCAAACATGGGTGTTTCGTTCAACATCCTTAAACGACCCTTATTCAAGGACGTTTTGAGATGAATGGGCTACTCGACTTGAAGAATATTCTAACTGGGGCCCGCCTGCAAGGACATACGCTGTTTATCTTGATTTGAGATCACCATGTCGCGCATATATAGTTGTGGTGAACGTGCCTAGTTTACCTTTATCAGACGGTTAGTCATGATGGATATCTTGGGCGCCGTATTGGTAATTATTTCGAACTAACTGCAGTAATTTCTGAGAGACCAGAGGTGGCACACAATACAATCAAACAAATAAACATGAAAACCGAGGCACCTCGTAATTATCTTTTTGCTTGGATATGCTATTGGAGTAATGTACTGATGAGTTTCTCTTCAAAATCATAAATGGAGATAAAATAGTCGTGTAGGTAAGAATTTCGTGTGGTAATGGCGCAGTCTCCGGTTCTATCTCACAGAACAGCACTTTGCAAGTATTTTCTACTGTACCGCAGGTTGAACAACGCTTTGTCGGTAAAATTTGATAGACTGAAACTTAGCAGTGCGTTGTATGTAGATATTATATGTATAGGAACATTGCAGTTTTGTAGGCTGAAGCGAAATGCTTGCTAGACTAACTTTATGTTTATCTAACAGGGCTATTAATGCAAGACTAAAAGCAAAAACATTCTGGCAAGTTCTAATAAAAGAGAAAATGCACTGAGGTCACGTGATAAGAATGCACCAGGGTTTGAAATCATGCAGATGGGAATATTTGATATAAATGACTGTACATACACGAGCGCGCACGCTCACACACACAAACACACACATCACCATTTTTGCCATAAGAGAGATATTTTCTCCTCGGTAAATGCAGTGAATTCGCTTTCAAAAGTCGAAATATGTCACAAAGATATGTTTGTTCATGTCTCTGTGTGTGCGTGCTCACGCACACTCATGCTTACACATACATACATACATACATACATACATACATATACACATTTACATATATGAACATGTATATATATATATATATATATATATATATATATATATATATATATGCATACACACATGTTTTAGGCAGTGTTGGATTAAAATAGCCATAGGAAACAATTAATTCGTACCAAACAAACTGTTGAAGTTGTGAAGAAGCGAATGAACCGAAATCATCCCCGTGGGAGTACAAGAAAAACTGCAAAAGTTCTTCATATTTCGAAATCGTCAATGCACGGGATTTTTTAAAGAAAATTTAAGACTATCTACATGCAAGAAACAATCCCGGCAGTTAATTTCAGCAGCTTCCAAGAAGAAACGGCTCGACAATAGTAAAACCATGTTAGCTGAGATGAAGCGCGCCACTAACGCAGGGCTGATCTTGTCCATCGAGATCTTCATCGTGAAGGCAATTACCAACAGGCAGAAGGACCGGCTTTATGCACGTAATGCAGGAGGCTTGCCCGAAGGTAGTAATAGTCATTTATGCCGTCAGAAACCAGCTTCACCCATTGGTAGTTGCTCGATACATATGTAGAGTCAATAATTAAAAACTTGTATGTGTGTATCCACATTCACAAATACATACATATATGTATATATACATATATATATATATATATATATATATATATATATATATATATATATATATATATATATATATATATATATATATATATATATATATATTGTTTTAAATGAAATTAATATAAAATTTTGTATTGACACTGGCCAACTCACACTTCACGAAGGGCTTGGTAAAAATTATTAATTGTTGATTTATTAATAAATTAATAAATTGATAAATCTTTACCCTTTTAATTTGTATATATATATATATATATATATATATATACAAA
>NC_142928.1:24906574-24914074 GCF_046866305.1 Octopus bimaculoides
TGGGTGCATATACGTATGAGAGCGTGTGAGCGTTAATGTATCTGTGTGCATGTGTGTGTGTACATCTATGCGTGTGTGTGTACATCTATGCGTGTGTGTGTGTGCATTTGTGTGTGAGTGTGCATATGTGTACGTGTGCACGTATTTGTGTATGTTTGTGTATATGTATGTGTGTATACGTATGTGAGCGTGCGCGTATGTGTATGTTTGAATGTGCATGTGAGTGTATGGGACTGTATGAGGTGTGCATGCATGAGCGTTTGCGTATGTGTGTGTGTATATATATATATATATGTGTGTGTGTGTGTGTATGAGCGTGCGTGCCTATGTTTTAATTGATCGATGCTAGTAAGGCTGGTCTTGCCATCGTATCCTTAACTCTTTTGTAGAAATTAGTAATATCTATGATAAAGAATGGAAAATTGAGTTTGTGTGTGTGTGTGTGTGTGTGTGTGTGTGTGTGTGTGTGAATGTGTTTGAGTGCGTGTGTGAATATGTTTGTGTGTCTATGTTTGTGTGTGTGTGCATGTGTGCATTTTATGTGTGCGTATGCGTGTATCTTCCTATCTTTCTAGCTATCTCTCTCTATCTATTTATATACATACATGCATACACATATATATATGCATATGTACATATATATATATATATGTGTGTGTGTGTGTGTGTGTGTGTGTGTGTGTGTGTGTGTATGTATGTATCGATAAATAAATACACACACATACACACGTACATATGTATACACATACATACATGAGTGGAATTGTGTGTATATGTTTGTCTATGTATGTATGTGTGTGTGCGTGTGTGTGTGTGTGTGTAGATAGATAGATAGATAGATAGATAGATAGATAGATAGATAGATAGATAGATAGGTTTCTTTATTAGCCACACAGGGCTCAACATAGAGGGGACAAAATACAAATGTAGAGTTTTTCTTTTCGAGGGGGGCGAAAACAAAGCAGAAAAAAAAACAAAAGTGGGGACAACGATGAAAAAAAATACATCGCAAAACGTTTGGGGTATTTACACAAAATACGAAATAATACAGAAAATTCCCAATAAATGGAGAGGTTATCCGTGGAAAGAAAAACCTACGAAAAGACCACGGTAACCTCGGTCCTTAGTGTCACAGTGTGTTAAATAAAATTTCTTTTCTTTATGCAAGAAACGTAAGTAACTCTCTGTTTACAAAATTTTAAAACGTTTTATAGAATCATGGTCATTTATACGTGCCATTCTTGCTACATGTATCCATCTTTTTTCGAAACATTTGCTAGACAACACTTGCCTCTCTACTCTCACCTTCCTTCTCAAGTGATACTTGAAAAAGTTGATGAGAGATTGACCAGAGAGGAAAGTATTTGTCTCTAATCCTTTCAGACGCGTCCACCAGATGCATTCTTTCGCCATAGCCACAAGTACGATAAATACAGCTCTTCCTTCCCGTTTAAAGGAAGGAGGCGTGACGATATTGACGATAGACTCGGTTGATAAACCGACTTGTCCCACACGTAACAGCAGTCGTTCGACATAAGCCCACAGCTCCGAAATGGTTGGACACTGCACGAGTGCGTGCAGAACGGTTTCGTCGCTCTGACCGCATCTCGGGCAGGTCGGCCCCGCATTTCGCGAGCCGTGTCTATAGAGCTTATCCCGAACGGGTAGCGCTTCTCGGTAGCACTGCCAGGCCAGGGATCTCGGGAAGTTGTCCATAGGTCCCGGCCCGAAAGTCGTCCTGAACAGGCGGGTCAGGTATTCCTCGTCGACGCCCAGGTTCGCCCCGAGATCGTCGTCGTACCTTCCCTCCACTAATCCCCTATAGAATGACTTCGTTGTGATGCAGCCGCTCAAGGTCGACACGGGACGGCAAAGTTGTTGCAAAGCAACGCGACACTCACGGTGCCATTCGCCATTCCTCGGCCTCTTTTTGATCCACGACTGCAGCTCGGTCATGGAGACGAGCTGCGGGAAAGCGCGTCGCACAAACGGCGACCACACCTGCTCACCGTCGTCTACGTAGAGCCGGAGATGTCGCAGTCTCAGCGCATGTCTGCGCATCATCAACCACGGCATGCCCAGCCCTCCTTTCAGCGGGTGTTGGCAACAAACGGATCGCCTCACCATCGGAACGCTTCCTTTCCACAAAAAGCGGAAGAGGATGCGCTCCATTTCGGTGATGGCGCAATAGGGACAAGGCACGACGGTCAGGCGGTATTCGATGACGGACGCCATGTACGCGTTCGCCACCTCCGCCCGACCTTTTAGGGACAGCTTCCTCTCAGACCATTGCCGGCAGAGAGTGGCCACCCTACTCGTTATCTTGTCCCAGTTCTCCGTTTGCAGGTCCGGACCGAGCCAGACTCCGAGCAACTTGACCGGACCGTCCGTCCAGCGTCCCACTACTGAGGCGCTACCGGACGGTATGGGCTTGCTTCTCCAGGTGCCGAGCAGCAAACCCACCGACTTATTCCGGTTGATTTTCGCTCCCGTCACCGCTTCGTAGTCTTTCAGCGTCTCGCCGACAAGCTCGATGTGCTCGTGGCTAGAAGCTATGACGGTGACGTCGTCCGCGTATGCCGACACGCTCGACCCGCACCCCAGTTCTCGCGGGATGCCCCTCAGCGTCGCCAGCTTCCGCAGTAGTGGCTCGAGAGTCAAAACGTACAGGAGCGGCGACAGGGGGCATCCCTGACGGACCAAACGTGCAATGTCGAAGGGTCCCGATAGACGTCCATTGACGCGAACAACCGAACGGATGCCTGTGTACAGGGCAGCCATCCAGCCGCGGAAAACGGGACCGAAGCCGGCCGCTTCAAGGATGGCCTCCAAGTATTGATGGTCTACCCTATCGAAAGCTTTCGATTGATCCAAATTGATCAGGGCCCCACCCATGCCAGGTTCCTTAACTACCCTCTCTATGATGTAGCGCATCAGATGGAGGTTGTCATGGATGCTCCGGCCCGGCACGGCGCACGTCTGCTCCGTGCCGACCAGTTTCTCGATGACAAGCGCCAACCGCTTGGCTAACACCTTGGCCAAAATCTTCAAGTCTGCATTGAGCAGAGTGATGGGCCTAAAGTTATCTATGGCGTCCCCCTTGTTTAGATCTTTCTTCAGCAGCGTTACCGCTCCTCGGCTCACAAAACCGGGAATGCTCCCGTTCTGCTGCCAGTTACAGTACACGGCCGCCAAGACGTCTCCAAACAAGTCTGGCATACAGCTGTAAAGCTCGTAGGGCAGACCATCCAAACCCGGAGATTTGTCCGTCGAGCAACCCGCCATCGCATCCCTCACCTCTTCCGCTGTGATGACCCCTTCACAGCACTCAGCCTCTCTTGTCGAGAGTCGTGGCAAGCTGTGCCGGTAGGCACTAAAGTCCACCCTGCCTTCTCGCTCGCCACTCCTCCCGAACAGTCGGGCAAAATGCCGCTGAAACGCCTCGCACATCTTGCTCGGCTCGAGCAATTCGCACCCCTGTTCGTCTACCAGAGACCGGATGGTGGCTCTGTTACCCTGCTGCGCCTCCGCCACTCGGGCCTCTCGCGCGGCTCCAACACCTTCATTCCTCAGAGCACGCATCCTTGCTCTGACAGCACACCCTTCGTGTTTAGCATTGAAGTGTTGGTCGAGGGCCAACCTCGCCGCTAAAACGTCGGATGCGATGCCACTTCGCAATGCCTCTTCTAACTTTATCACTAGCTCCCCCTCTACTCTGTTCCTCTCTACAGCTAGTGCCTTGCTATACCTTATTGCTTCCGCCCTTACTGCTCTCTTGAGGGCAAACCACCATTTGTTGTTGACGATGGCTCCCGTCAAAGCCCTCTTTACTAACGTGCTAATCCGGTCTCTGAAAACCTGTCTCGACGGGAAGGACGCGTTTAGTTTCCAGTAACCGGGACCCTGTCTATGTGCCTTATCTAAGTCTAGCGTACACGTCACAAGTTTGTGATTTGTGTATCTGACTATGTGGAATTGTGGACATCCTAAACTATCTCTATCGCTTGTCCTACACACTATCCTATCTAGATACGATCTCGACGACCCAATGCGGTTGCTCCAAGTCCACGTTGGCACATTTGGGTGGTCGAGTCGGTACCTGTCAGACAACTGGAAGCGTCTGAGCAGGTCTCTGAGGCCTTTGCATCCCCTTCTAGTTTTGTTACTCCCCACGTAGTCTAGATGCGTGTCCAAGGTAGCATTCCAATCCCCCACTAAAAGTAAGCGCCTCCATCGCTGCCGTCCACATCTAGGACAACCAGTCTACCCTCCGGGTCCGTAAATATCGTCTTTACTTGGAGATCCAGACTCTTGCGAAAAAGAACCGCCGTGCCACTACCGCCCATCCTCGGCAAACAGGGAGAAAAATAAATGTTAAACTGTCCGCCAAACATGGACTTTAGGGCCCGCGGTTCATGGAGTCTGGTCTCACTAATGGCTATGATATCCAAATTGTGTGACTTGATGTCATTTAAGAGGTATCCTTGTTTCCAAGGGGACCCCAAGCCACGCACATTCACACAACCAATCTTCACCATGATTCTATTTAAATATGTGCTTTAAAGCACAAAACAAAAGGAATAGTGAGTTACTTACCGTTCGAAAGTTTTGTTTCCTCCTTGGATTTTTCACCAAGGAGGCTATTGTACAATTTCTTGCACAAATATTTTTGACATCCCCCTACCGAGTTGGGGTAGAGGGATTTTATTTTGTGGTGCAATGCTGGTGATACATGGTAAATTTTAATGTGTTTTGGCGGTGTTGTGTGTAGGTGGTTGTTTGTTTTGATGTCGTTATTTGTGATGTTTGTTTTAGAGTTGATGTATTTCATCAACTCTGTGTTTGTAGTGTCTATTGCTGTTAGCATTGTTTTTTGCATATTACTATTGGTGTTAGGAGTATTTTCGGGAGATGTGAATCTCCCTGCTTTGCTTGTGTTTGCATTTTGTTTTGTTTTCTTCTTATTGCGCTTCCTCTTTCCTTTCGTAGCTATTTTCCACTCCTCCCCACTCTCTTTATCCGATGAGAGTTCTGAGGAATCAGAAAGAGGTAACGGCAAATTTTGTGCGTCTGTGTGTGTTTCTGTGAGCGTTTGTGTTGCTGTTTTTGTTGGTGTTGGCTGCTTGTTATTTGTGTGTGGTGTATGTGATATGGGGGAGGGAGAGGAAGTCTTGGAATTTTCTTTTTTTTCTCTTCTGTTTTTGCAGTTTCTGTTGTCTTTTCTGTTGTGGTTATTGCTGATATTTCTGTTGTTTTTTGTGTTGCTGGGGTGTTGGTAGTAAAGTTTTTCTGTTGGGGGTATTTGGTAGTTGCTTCTGTTGTTGTTGTTCTTGTTTAGCGGCCAGCGGGCAGTCCTTTTTCAGATGTGCCTCGCTGTTGCATAAGTAACAGCGAGGCCGCCTGTCCTCTACCACTACATACAGCTTGTGGTCCTCCGCCAGTCTAATGTTTGGAGGAATCTTCCGGGAAGCCTCCTCCGTGATGTGGAGAAGGATTTCCAGATTTCCCCCCCCCCCAGTTCTTTTCCTCTACGACCGTAATCTCCAAAATATTTGCCTCCTCCATTTCGAGGCATACGGCCGATACTACCCACTGGGTGTCCACTTCTGATGGCACGTTTTTTTATAATTACTTTGGTCACTCTCTGTCCAAGATAACTCGGTATCATCACCAAGTTATCTGTGCGGAGAGAGAGTGTCGAAAATTGCTTCGCTAAATTTTCATTTAAAAACCTCACCTGTACCGTGGCAAATTTCCGTCCCCACGTGACATGCTCTCGATGAGCCCATACAGGCCTAAGGCACGTCTCGATCTTTTCTGTGCTAAAATTTTACGTCTGGTTTTTGTGTTTACCAGTTTATAAATAATGCATTTTTTGTTTTTTTGTTCTATAATCTCTTTTGGGATATTTATTTTAACACCATCGCCTTCTTTCGTAAGAAGGGATTTTGTGTTTTTAATTTGTTGTTGTGTGAATGTCACTATTTTCCTTTTTTCCTTTATAGCATCGGCGAAATTTGTTTTTGTCGTGCTGGCGGACATGTTCTTTTGAATATTTTTGTTTATGTTGGTGTTGGTACTGCCGGGTTCAAAGGTGGTGGTTGTGGCAGCAGAGTTTGTTGAACAGGTGGTGGTGTCGGTGCTGACGGCCGATAAATTTGCGTCCTTGCTGTTGTTGTTGTTGTTTTTGTTGTTGTTGTCGTTGTTGTTGTTGTTGTTGTTTTTGTTGTTGTTGTCGTTGTTGTTGTTGTTGGTGGTGGTGATGATGGCGTCAGCAGAAATGGTGTTTACATCAGAGACATTTGTGACGGTTTTTACGCATGGTTTTGTAACCTTGGTTAGTTTTGTTTTTGTTGTTGGTGTTGGTGGTGGTGACAGGGCTGTTAACAGTATCCATGACGTTGACAGCTTTGACTTTAGAATCTGTTGCTTCATTCTTTTTTTCGATGTCTGTTGTTGTTTTGGTGTGTGTGCGCATGCATGACTTATTTTTTTGTTCTCCTAGCGTCTCAAGTCTAGGAAAATGTTCGTTTAAAAAGGTTGAAACTGCCCCTAAGGGCCAATTCCTACCTTGAAAACACAATAAAAAGAAAGTTAAGTGCTTCACACACCTTATATACAAAAAATTCCAACAAAATGTGGGCAATAAAAGGTCAAAAAGAGGTTTACCTCTGCAGCCGATGTGACAGCACGTCCGTCAGATAGATAGATAGATAGATAGATAGATAGATAGATAGATAGATAGATAGATAGATAGGCAGACAGACAGACAGACAGACAGACACCCAGACAGACACCCAGACAGACAGATAGATAGATAGATAGATAGATAGATAGATAGATAGATAGATAGATAGATAGATAGATAGATAGATAGATAGATATCGATTAGATAATTAGGATAGTTATTGTTAACAACGAATCTTTTTTTTTTTTATTACTTCAACTTGGTGAATTTTCGCTGAATGAGCAAAAAGCAGAACAGCATTAAATATTGTTCTGATTGGAGCAGATATTAATTCTAAGCGAGATTTCATTAAATTTTTATTACACAAAAGATGGAAGAAACCAAAGAAAAGAAAATTTATATTCATATCCGTAATGAAAGTCTGTTGAGGTTATTGGCGTCCCTGTTGTTATTGTTGCTATTATCATTACGATTATTGTATTATCATCCTTGTTGTTGTTGTTGTTGTGCGAAAATCTCAAAAAAAACCAGCATTCTACTTTTCGTTAATTTCATTAAATTTACTTGAAATTTTCGGTGAAATCAAACGCGTCATCAGAATACCCTAAGTTTTGGATGCATAACATTTAGCTATATGTTTAAGAAGTTTGTTTCGAAACAACGTGTTTGCATGTTCAATCTTACTCTGTGGCAACTTTGTTGGCACTATGTCGCTTACGACGTCTAGGGTTCCAGTTGATCCGATCAACGGAACAGCCTGCTCGTGAAATTAACGTGCAAGTGGCTGAGCACTCCACAGACACGTGTACACT
>NC_142928.1:24919074-24921574 GCF_046866305.1 Octopus bimaculoides
GTGGCCCCTGCCTTTGTACAGTACTTCGCTAGTACTTTATTTTATCGATCTCGCAGGGATGAAAGGCAAAGTGAAGTTTAGCGGGATTTGAACACAGAGAGTTAAAGAGCCGTGACTAAATACCCAGAGTTATTTGCTCCGATGCTCTACCGATTCCACTGTTCACCACTTTTAATTATTTATTTATTGTTTTTTTTTTTTTTGTTTTTTAAACGGTGCAATCTCTTTTATTCTATCCTAAAACATACATCATGTTGCGGTCATTTCTCTAACTTAAACCATTAATAATCATTCATGCAACATTGCCAATAAACTGAATTCTCCACGGTGATCAAAGACATTCTTTAATGCCACATTATCGTAGAAAAAGGGTTATTAAAATTTTTCTCAAAGTTCCAGTAACAACTGCGGTGGCGGGGGTTGAAGAGTCTCTTGTTAAACAAAGAAATACCAATATAAATGAAAATTTATATGAAACTAATTGTTTTAGAAATTTTCAAATATTAATTGTTATTTTATATGTATATTTTATTTGATGTTCATTTTTATTTCTTTTCTTAGAATTCCTTTCAGTCATTTAGTGTTTTATCATTTTTACACTAATATCAGTACCAACGACCTATATTTCAAAACTGATACGTAGCTGGCAGCGTATTGGCAGAGTCATTCGCGCTGATATCTGCTTTGACTTATAACACTCTGGGTTCGAATCGAGCTGAGGGCAATATTCGCATTTCCGAATTAAAAAGTACCTCTCAAAGATCCTAGATTGACAAAACTGTAAAATCGTCAGATAGGATGCCTTGCGGTATTTGTTCCCCCTCTTTGAGAGTTTAAATTTATATATATATATATATATATATATATGAGTGACTGTGTGGTAAGAAGCTTGCTTCTCAATCACATGGTTCCGGGTTCAGTCCTACTTCGTGGCAAGTTGGGTAAGTGTCTTCTACTATAACCTCGAATCAACCAAATTCTACTATAACCTCGGGTCGACCGAAGCTTTGTGAATGGATTTGTTAGACGGAAACTGAAAGAAGCCCGTCGTATATATATGTATGTATGTATTTGTGTGCTTGCGTTTGCCACCCACCATCGCTTGAGAACCGATGTTGGTGTGTCTACGTCCCCGTAAATTAGCGGTTCGGCAAAGGAAGCCATGGTCCCAAGGATGCGATCTCTGGTGGTTTTCGGTACATGAGAAGTCCAGAGGTGGTGAAAATGGTTTGCAATTTTGTTCACGTTTCCCACGTAGCTTGTGGCCAAAATTCCTTAAATCCTTAGTGGCCAGTCTTGGAGGTCCCACAATCGGGTCGGGTCGTTTCTTCCTTGGCACTAATGTGGCTAAACTATTCATTATGTCAATGGGTGTTATAATAAGGTTTTCTGTTAAATATATACTCAATATATGCTTAATATGTATCGTTACCCTTCATTTTCTGGAAAATAATGTCTAGATGGGCTATTTTCATTCAAAAGCTATTAGCACGGTTCACCCAAACACTGAAGAATCTGAAATAAAAGGTCGTTACACAAAATAATGAAAACATAACAATGATGTTGTCATAGTGTGCAAACCACCTGGGAGAAGTTTTATCAAAATCGATTTACAGAGAACCGAGAAATCCTAAATTTCACGCCTAAGCTATTAGCGCGGTTCTGGGTGTATATATATATATATATATATATATATATATATATATATATATATATATATATATATATATATATATATAATTGTCTTATACAAAAATGACAAGTGATTGGGCGTGAAACGATGAGGTGTGAGCGACCCAGTTTACTTTTGATTATAGAAAGACGATTGTTGGGGACATTACAAATTTTAATTACGCCGCTAATGCGCCGATTGGGGGGCATTTCGTATTACAAGTATGCCGCTAATGCCCTTTACAAAAGCAGAAATACATCATTATCACACGTTTTGGCGTGTGTAAGTCACTTTTATAGGCCAAGTTAAATACAGGGGTTGGCCTGGATTAGTATTCAATTGCAACGTATATAGATACATTTTTGACGTCATTGATATAACATTAACGTAAATAGAATCATAATGTCAGACTTAAGACCCAAACGCACCCATAATTGAGGGTAAATAAATAGGCCCGATCAGGAGCATTAGGTGTGCCATTACACTTTAATAATGTTTTCCTTATTTTCATTGTATTTATTTATTTATTTTTGTAATATACGTAATTAATATTTCCTTTTCATTCGCCGTATTGTAACCTTTAACGCCAGACTGAAAAAAATATGTGAAGGAGCGATCTAATTGAGATTATTTTCAACGGCAATTACCACTGTAATTTGGAAAAATATTTTCTTTCGCATAAAGTAATATTACTTACCGATTCTTGATTAGAGAGAGATTCCACAGAAATAGATAAAATATTCTGGGCTATATAATTCTCTTTTAAAAATCATATACGAGCTAACTTGCTTACTATAAATAACATACAAGATAAACAATCTCCGAAAA
>NC_142928.1:24936574-24944074 GCF_046866305.1 Octopus bimaculoides
ACAATAATTAAGGAGAGGATAATGGTTTGCAAAAATTAACATTCTGGAGCCTATACACATGTATTTAAGGCACACAGTGTAGCCATCTCACTACAATTGTAAATTGTAAAACATAATTGTCATCACAACTACATTAACCTGAAGATTGCGTATTTTAATGCATGAAAGTACTAGTTCAATCAGAATGGACATTTAATATTCTATCATTTCATTATAGTATTGGGTTGGCAACTAAGTTCCCGCCATTTTTTTTTTTAATTTTGGAATTTATTGCGTTTTAAATTTTGGAATCTATTTTTTTTCGCGAATTCTATTTTTCAATTATTTTAGAATCTATTTTGTTTTCTTTTGTTTTCTTTTTTTTCTAGCTAATTTTAGTTAGTTTTTGTATATTTTCAGATCATTAAAATGAAATGTCAAGTTAAGAAAAACGAGCATTTTCGACACCTCCTTCTTTTTGCTTTTAATCAAGGTTCTAAGGCCGTAAAGCTGCTCGCGACATTTGTGCTTTGTATGGATAGGGTCCCATAGCTGAAAGAACCGCTCGTGATTGGTTCAAAAATGGAAATTTTGACCTCAAAGACGCACCTCGTTCTGGCCGTCCAGTTGAGTTCGATGAAGAGCGATTAAACCAACATTTGCACGAAAATTCTCGTCAAACAACAAGGGAACTAGCAGAGAAAAGGGAATGCTCCTACACTGCTACGATTTCTTTATCGAATCGTTTACTGGCGACGAAAAATGGTGCTTGTACATCAATATGAAGCAGCATAAGGAATGGCTTAGCCCCGGTAAACAAGTGACACCGCGCGTGAAACAAGATCTTCATCCGCGTAAAACGATGTTGTGCATATGGTGGGACTGGGAAGGGATTATCCATTATGAATTGCTTGAACGGAACCAAACGGTCAACGCGGAACTCTATGTTCAACAGGTGGAACGACTCAACACGGCTATTCAAGAGAAAAGACTTAATCGGCAGCATGAAGTTCTTCTGCTGCACGACAACGCCCGCCTTTATATCGCTAATATGATCAATGAAGCCATTCAAAAGCATGGCTGGGAAGTGCTGCCACACCCGTCGTACTCTCCAGATTTGGCACCAACGGATTTCCACCTCTTTCGATCTCTTTCAATTGCTATGCGCGGAGTTTCGTTCAATACTGATGCAGAATTGAGAGCTTGGTTGGATCCATTTTTCGAGTCGAAAGCGGGTCATTTCTACCAACGAGGTATTGAAAATCTTGTTGAACGTTGCGAAGAAATTGTAAACAACAAGAGTGAATACATTATTGATTAATTAGTTGTTATTTTTTATTAAATCTTTTTAAAAATTTAAATTTTAAAGAACGTCAGGAACTTAGTTGCCAATACAATGTATTATATTATATTATATTATACTACATTATATTACATTTCTTTACTGCCCACAAGGGGCTATACACAGAGGGGACAAACAAGGACAGACAAACGGATTAAGTCGATTATATCGACCCCAGTGCGTAACTAGTACTTATTTAATCGACCCCGAAAGGATGAAAGGCAAAGTCGACCTCGGCGGAATTTGAACTCAGAACGTAGCGGCAGACGAAATACCGCTAAGCATTTCGCCCGGCGTGCTAACGTTTCTGCCAGCTCGCTGCCTATATTGTATTATATTATATTATATTATATTATATTATATTATATTATATTATATTATATTATATTATATTATATTATATTATATTATATTATATTATATTATATTATATTATATTATATTATATTATATTATATTATATTATATTATATTATATTATATTATATTATATTATATTATATTATATTATATTATATTATATTATATTATATTATATTATATTATATTATATTATATTATATTATATTATATTATATTATATTATATTATATTATATTATATTATATTATATTATATTATATTATATTATATTATATTATATTATATTATATTATATTATATTATATTATATTATATTATATTATATTATATTATATTATATTATATTATATTATATTATATTATATTATATTATATTATATTATATTATATTATATTATATTATATTATATTATATTATATTATATTATACTATATTATATTATATTATATTATATTATATTATATTATATTATATTATATTATATTATATTATTATAAGGTTGTAAACAAACCCTGGAAAAAAAGTTGGAATTTCTTTGAGTAATATATTCTTCTATACACAAACATAAACACCCGTGTATCTGTGTGTGTGTGTGTGTGTGTGTGTGTGTGTGTGTGTGTGTGTGTATGTAACAAATGAAAACATGTATGGTAAATAAACAAACAACATGATGTATACTAGAGTAGAACCGGACGGGAGACAAATACAGAAGGTTCCAAATTCCTCATCAGTTATCAACCAATTGGTAATACACAGTTTCGCACCATTAATGATAAGACTGAGGGTTTCCCATATTGGAGGTGTCCGCAAAAACATCTTTTTTTTTTTGCAGAGAATTCAGCGCCGGGAGTAAACAAAACAAAGCAAAGCAACACAGCGTGTGATTTTGAACGGTGGACAAGGACAAACAGACGAGCAAAATACGGCCGTAGGGCCAGGAAGACGAGAATAGTGGGTAACGCTTAGAAGACATCTTAAAGAATAGAGAATGGAGAGAAAGAGAATTTGCGACTGGTCAGTTATGGGAAAGGGAGAAAACTGGCCGTGCGTCACATGACAGCGGCAGGTAGAGGTAAAAGACAGCAAGAGAGAGGGGGAGAAGCGACGGAGAGAGAAAAAAAACGGAAAGCATGAAGGGAGAAAAAAGAGAAAGGAGAAAGTTTATGAATACAAGAGGGAGAGAGAGAAAAGGAATAAGTGGACAGGCTAGAATAGAAGTGAGAGGGTGGGAGAAAAAAAAGGGAAAAGAGTGAAGGCAAGGGAAAGAGAGAGCGAGAGAGAGAGAGAGAGAGAGAGAGAGAGAGAGAGAGAGAGAGAGAGTCACACAGGTTTATGAAAATTTTACTTGTTAATACAAATTCGGTGTGTTGCGTTCTATTACTTAATAAATGAAAAAAATGTATGGTCACCCTCTCACAAGTATATCTATGTATATACACATGCATGTGTGTATGTGTGTGAGTGTCTTTGTGTTTGTGTTTGTTCCCTTACCACCACTTGACTACCGGCGTTGGTGTGCTTACGTCACTGTGACTTGGCGGATCGGCAAAAGACACCGATAGAATAAATATCAGGCTTTAAAAAGTAAACACTGCGGTCGATACATTCGAATAAAAATTATAAAAATTCTTCATGGCGGTGCTCCAGCATGGCCGCACCCTAATGACTGAAGCAAGTAAAAAATAAAAGATAAAAGAAGTGTATGTCGTTGAAATTTCGCATTCTGATACAATAAATTCTTCCTCTATACAGAGGCACCATGGAATAATTTCAGATGTGCCTTATCCAATTCTTCACAATCCTTTTCACTCCGTCTGAGTCATCAAATTGCCAACTCGAAAATCTGTCATTCATTGGACCGAACATATGGAAGTCGGAGGCTGCAGATCCGGACTGTGGGGTCACTGAAGCATCACCGACCGGTCCAATTTGCCAATCACCTGATGTGTTGCTAAAAATGTGTGTGACCGGGTAATGTCATAGTTGTTGATTGTCTTGTTTTTTTGGAGTTTTTTTTAGATTCTAGATTCTTGTTCAGTGTCTTCTTCCTTATAACTTTTCAAGACTTTCTGAGTCTCTCTATGTACAGCTTGCTATTCATTGTACAGTCACATTCCAGAAAATCGAGGAGAATGACGCCTTTGTCAGCCCCTCAGACAGTCGCCATGACGTCCAGTAGCAATCGCAGGCTCTTTGACTACTTAGGCCATGGAGAGGAGGTGTGATGTCAGTCCATGAGCTGAACTTTCGTTTCCAGATCATAGAGATACCCAACGTTCTCTCCCTTGTCACTAAATCGGTGTTTGTTTTCAAATACATCCAGTAGATCAGAGACTTCTACCATTATCTCCTTCAAACTGGGTGTTAGCTGCTGAGATATCCGCTTTTCTAACACTTTGCTATACCCAAAGTCTTCTGCCATGTAACACATTGTGACTAAAGTCCAGTTGGACAGCAGGCTCACGAATTGTGGCTGCAAATTAATCTGTCCATTCGCTGGAGATTCGTGTCAATAGCTGCAGTTGATAGTATTCCACAATGTGGGTTGTTTCAATGCTGGTTTACCCTTCTTTAAACTTCTTCAAGTGCACATTTCTCTTGTCAGCGGAACCATCTCTATAAACACACTACAGACTTCTGTCGGTATTGGACAACCTACACTCCTCCTTCGTCAAGAACATGATGACAGCACAAGGGAAACAATCAGAAAGAAGAATTACTACAGAGAAAGAGTTGATCTATAAATCTTTGCAATTTGGACTACTTCTGGCTGTAATAACATAGTCATAGTCACTTTTTTCATTACTCTTTGTGCAGCACCCGTATATCAATGAGGGTCTGAGGATACTAATGTTAGTTTACATCGGTTACAAGTTTGTAATATTTGATACATCTGTATGCTGTGAGAACAAAAGTTTTTTAAAAATTATTTAATAAAGTTTGTAATATTTGATCCGTTCATATGCAGTGAGAATACAAGTGTCATTTATAAAAGTTTGTATGACGTCGGGAAGCAAAAATTATGATGTTTCAAACAGTTTAGTTTATCAGAAACAAAGTGTGTTTCGAATTTATCTGAACATATATGAGACTGAAGAATGTGATGAATGAGAAATAAAAAGAAAAAAATAGTGTACGTAAGGAGGAGATAACCAAATGAAAAGTGAATTAAAAGTAGGTCAGTGAACAATGCGAAATATTTGTATTTATGTATATGTATATACATATATGTATTCTACGTGCGCGCGCAAAGATTTATGTATATATGTATATGTATATATATATATATATATATGTGTGTGTGTGTGTGTGTGTGTGTGTGTGTGTGTGTGTGTGTGTGTGTGTGTGTGTGTGTGTGTGTGTGTGTGTGTATAGAAACAGACAGACATACAGACAGACAAACAGGCAAACAGATAAATACATAGGCAGATAGACAGGAAGACAAACAGACATAACGGAAGAGGATTGATATGTTTAAAAATATTGTTTTAGTCTTTATTAGATTACATTTCTGATTGGTAAGAACGTTTTCTTTATCATTTTTTAAATGTAATACTGTACAGGGCTCGTGTTCCGTTAAAGTTAGTACTTTATTAACTATCTGTAGGTTGCTAGATATATTTTAGTTTCTAAATTTAGAGTTTGGTACGTACTGGAGTTAGGTCTTTTATTAATTTGGGTGATACTGTTTGAACGAATCTAATTTATACGATTATAAGTAACGTTTAGAAACTCTAGAAACTTAAAATTCTCTTCCGATGTAACTCTACACCATTGGTTGCGGAAGGTATGATCACTTTCTTTCGGAGTTGTATCAAATTCTATTGGGGATTTTTACAACATTTAACTTAACTTCTGAATTGGTTTATTATGCTCACATTCATAAACATCAAAATTTGATGAAGACAAGTTTAAAACGATTTATAATAAGCACATGCTGACATCATTCAGAACCCAGCTCGAGGTGTTTTGAGACACAAAGTCTACGAAGAGAAATTCTTCTCCGCAGAAAAGAGTCCCACACAACGAACTTCTTCCACGTTCTGGTCCACGAAAACGTATAAAATATATATTTTAATTACGTCCGATGTAAACAAGCAAGTTTGTTTTCGAAGCGCTGAAATGTATTGTAGAACAAGTAGAGAAATAGATTTTAATCAACGCGTAAATACTGAACAGTATATTTATATATAATGGATAAAATCCTTTTTTTTTTTCTTTTAAAAGCAGAAAAATTGTCGGCAACCAGCCATGAGGATCGAACTCACACCCTTCCAATATCCGGTTGGAATGCTCTACCGTCTAAGCTAAGCCGCCTGACTGCCAAATCTTTTAATTAACAAGAGTCGAGTCGCCTGCTCACGTATTTTTGCACATGATACGGAAGAAATTACAATATCACGTTTTCGAACATGCTACTAAATCGAAGAAAATACGTTTCCACAAATATTAACGAATAGATAAAACGTAACACATTTTTCAAAGGCACGTAATCTTTGAATCAACGATGTTCCAACCACAATTACCAAGTTTGCTTTTTCAGTCAAGTTTAGGGCTATCCTAGTGTTTAGCCTGTTGGACTCAGTTTCAATAGGTTCGATTCCTAACCGAGCTCAGACAATAGGTTCGATTCCCTAACTGAACTGCATACGTTCTTTTTGTAAGACACTTTATTTCACGTTGCTCCACTCCGCTCAGCTAAAAATGAGTTGCGTCAACAGTCGAGGTCACGCTTCGCAAACCGTTAGCCCTAAATCTGGTAAATGCAAGATGGGAACGCATCTCGATGACTAAAGCACGCTGGTGGATGGTGATGCTGCTACTGCTGCTGCTGCTGCTGCTGATGATGATGATGATGACGACGACGAGGGGGAGGAGGGGGGAGAAGAAGAAGAAGAAGAAGAAGAAGAAGAAGAAGAAGAAGAAGAAGAAGAAGAAGAAGGAGGAGGAGGAGGAAGAGGAGGAGGATGTGACTTACAAGCTGGAGGCTTCTAAATCTAGGAATTCGAGTGACCGCTTAGAAGTTCTCCCTCCTTGTTAAATTTCAAAATTTGTTGTTTTAACCACTTGTGGAGCACACATACAGACGAATAAACATTTCTAGCTGCGACCATCATGTCATGTTAGGCACTGAGTTCCCCACACCACCGACTATACTTTCCAATGTGCTCTGTAAAAAAATGGATGATTTGAGAGAGATTTGACAACTATTTCTACAGGGTGTCCACAAACTCTGGGTACATGAGGATTAATACATACTTTAAGACATTATTATTTCTTATATTTAATTGTTTATGTTACGATTTTATTGACTCCATTTACCCCGACTTTGTGGACACCCTGTATAAAGCGAAGTGACCGCATAATCTCCCCTTTTTTTTAAATGTTGTTGTTTAAATTCTGGTCAGTCTTTATCCAACGGTTTTTGAACGAAAGTGTTCTAGATATAATCATGATGTCATTTTTTAGACAGCCTGGATAGAACACTTTTTTATTACTTTTAAAACGGTGGATTATAATTAGAGGGAAGCTAATGGCTATGTCTTGCAAATCCTGTGACTGCTGTGAGCAACGACTACCAACGGTTTATTATCGTTACCTATTTTGATCTTTTATTGGAGAAATATTCCTCAATTTTCGCTTGCGGTAAATGATTTGCTGTGGCCTTCATGCCTATTGTATAACATATTCATGAAGACTTTTACATTTTATCAAATACTATTAAAGTGAGACACTTGTCTTCGTGACCCTTTCAGCACTATATTGCGACCATAGGTTTCGAATAGACAAACTGTTGACATAGTGTCACAGACAA